>NC_040905.2:153219566-153519960 GCF_004126475.2 Phyllostomus discolor | reverse complement strand
GGAGAGGGCCGGGGTGGGGGCGGGGTGGGTGGAGGAGAAGGGAGAGGCCTGGGTGAGGGAGGGGACGTGAGCGCAGGTCTCCCGGGTGGAAGAGGCTCCCGGCGCGCGGTCCCTGGCTGCAGCCGCCGCCGCTTGCGCCGGCTCCTTCTCGCCCGCCCGGCCGCCCGCCTCTCCCCACGTCTGACCCGACCGAGTGAGAAGGCTGCTGCTGCTGCCGCTGCCCAGAGCCCAGGGGGATCAGAACAAGCTCCTGAAAAATCCCAAACGATAAATCCCGCTCTCCCGCTCGGCTCCAAACTCCTTTCTGCTCTGGGCTCTTTCCCCCCTTCCCTCTGTCGCTTTTTTTCCTTGCAAAACTTGTAAGTTGAAAAATTCACCGGTTCCACCCTCCGGACCCCGCTCGAGCTCTCTCCAAATCAGACTTAAGGATTGTTTTATTATTTAATTACACAATCATCGCTTTACTCCTCCTCCTGCAAATGCGCATTCCTTTTGCACCAGCCTCTCCACACCCCCCGCCCCCCACCTTCCTCCTCCTCCTGCTTCTCTCCCTCCCTCTTTTCTTCGCTCTCTCTTCTCTCTCTCTCTCTCTCTCTCTCGTTTGTTAAAGGTTTCATATCAGTGCAACAGAACCATAAGTTGTTTTTTTCTCTTTCAAAACTGGTCTTTCGGCCCTTTACGCTAATCCCGTACCCTCCCCACACAACACACACACACACACACACACACACACCCGAAAACCCGCCCTGGAAGAGAAATTTCGGTGCTCGCTGCGGACTCTTTAAGCCGCGGGGACATCCGAGTGGGAGAAACACTAAGCCGGTCTGGGCCCGCGAAAGGAACGAATGGAAAATTCCCTCACACCCTGGCCGCCCTGGGGCCCGGGCTGGGGCGCCGACTCTCACACCCCGGGCGGGCGCGGTTCGCCAAACCCGCCGGCTGAAAAGAGGAGGGGGAGGCTTGGAGGCGGGGGCCTGAGCGAACTTGGGCTCAAGTAGTTGGGGCGCGTCCGTGCGTACGGAGGCGGGGTCCGCCGGGGTCTCCCCCGCGGGGGCCCGCGCCCCGGGGCTGCTCCTCGGAAGCCGCGCGTAGCGCTTCGCCGAGGCTTGCCGCCCTCCCTGGGGTGCCCAGTGCACGTGGCCCAGCTCGGAGTGTGGAGGACCGGGCCGAGCCGCCGCCGCCGACGCCGCCTCCCCCTTCTTTTCCTTCCCTCCCGCGGCCGGCCCCGCTCTCTTCCTCCAGCAGCCCCACTGGCTCGTTCCCAATCCCCACCCCACCCCCCCAAATCCCGGAGCCGGGGCGCCGGCGGAAAGCGGCTCCCCTCGCGCCGGGGTGCAGGCTGGGCGGGGCCGCGGCGCGCCCAGAGCTGCGGGGCGGGCGGGCGGGCGAGCGCGCGCGCGGGGGGTGCGTGTGCCGCTACTGCCCTGCAGAGGCGGCCGCGCCCGCTTCGCTCCCGCGCGGAGGGCCTCGCCCCCACCCCGGCCGTCGTCTGTCGGCCGCCAGCCGCAGACCCCAAGTGAATGAACTTGATTGCGGGTCTTTTGAGGGTGGAGATTTGCCTTGCACTTTTTCTACCCGCTCACACCCTCCCCGGCGCTCACACAGGCGCACACACACCGCCCCCCAAATTCCGGTGTTCGGCTGAGGGTGGGTGGGGAAGAGGTGGAAGCTTCGGCCGTCCAGACAATGGAGCGGAAAAGTGCGTGCCAGGGACTTCGCGGCTACCTCTCCGGGGGCTGCCTGGGACGGCTGGGGCCGCGAATCGGACTCGGCTGCCCAGCCCCAGGTCGGACCTCCGCCGCTTCCAACTCTGCCGCTGGGGTGTTTCGAGGTTCTCCCCTGGTGCCCCGTTCCTCTTACCCTGTCTCCCTCCATCTGGATTTTTTTCCTCAACTTTCTCCCCTCTCGGTCTCACCGGCTTCTGCCCATGGTCCCCCCCTTCAACTCCCCTCGGCGGACCTGAAGGAACCAGTGACTTTTCCTTCACCGAGTGGGAGTTATCCACATCAAGCGTTTCACAACGACACATCAAGAAAAGTAGGCAGGTTCAAGTCAACCATGAAATGGTCACTTTTTAACCCCGTCCTGTCCTCATTAGGGAAATGCTCAAACACAGTCCGTTTTCAAAGAGCGCTCTTAATGAGGCGAGCTTGCCAAGTCTACCAGCTGCAGCCCCCGTAAACCTCGAGTCCAAAGAAGAAAGGCGCTTGGGGGTGGGAATCTGAGGCCCGGGAGAGGGGGGCGGTGGATCGGGGAAGACAGGTAAGGTCAGGGAAATTTCGAGAACTCCCGAGTTAACCCTTTAGGGCACACACCCCTAGGAGCAGCCTCCTGCTCCCCCAGACGCAAATCCTCCCGTCGGCGTTCTAACGACGGTAATTTCCTTTGTGTGGGCCATTTCTTCTTTTTGAAAAGCCAGGATAAAGTTGACAGTCTTTACAGATGAAAGAAATGAGGTCACCAGCGGGGTTAATCCAAATAAAGACTGATTTCTCAGAAAAATTTTAGGCACTCTGAGTTTAAATGTTTAAAAAAAAAATCCCAAGGCATCACTTTGTATTGTACATTATTACTACGTTACACTGCATCCCTTTTCTCACCGTGGACCCGAACCTGGTAGGGGGACAGGGGGAGGGGCGGGGAAGCTCTACTGATAATACCAGCTTTAACTACTAGAGTTTCCCTTTGAACAAATATTCAATTTAACTGGAGTTAATTTACCATAAAAGACATTCCCCTTGGCACAAATGCACTCGTGTCCTTGAACACACCTCTCTGAATGCCTAGACTCACAGAAACCATTATTTTTCGGGGTCTCTTTAAAAAATCGAGTGCCCATCTCCCTTTCTCTCCCTCCCTTCTGCCCTCCCTCCTCACCACACCACCCCCAGTGAAATCCTGGCACCCAGAGAGCACTCCTTTCAGCCAGAGATCCCAGAACCAGCCGCTGTCCCCTGGCAAAAGAGGCCCAGTGCTGAGCCCTGGGCAAGTGTCTGCAGACATCGGTGCCCCTCCTCCCTGATTAGTTTCCCTTCCCAACAGAAACCACTTCCTTTTGCCACCAAAACTAGGCTGCATCCTAAAGTTTCTCACAAGCTTAAAAACGAGAAATGAAAATTGACAACCGTTACACAGAGGAGCTCACAAAAGCTGCAGCAACAGGAGGGGTGAAGGAGCAGCGACAGACACAGGTAAGACCCCAGAGAAGTGAAGACAGTCTGGAGCCTCCCAGGCCTATCACTTAGGGGTTCAAATCTCTTTCAGGTGCTCTGTTTGTAGGGCGCTTATGATTGGATACAGTTTCATGGGTACAGTGGATGCTTGGTAGTTTGGGATTTTGATTTGTTTCCAAGAAAAAGGAAAATGAGAAAGGAGTAATTTTGATGTGGGGAAAACCAATATAGGGAGGAAGAATGAGCAAGAAACATCACCACAGAAAGGGTTATGGGGTGGGTGCTCAGTTTATGTGGCTTTGACTGTCCTCTCAGGCCTTGGAGCCACAGGCAGGATGGCTGACATCCCCCACAACACTGCTTCTTGTCCAGCCAATGCCAAGGTCACTACAGGCCTTCCCAGGATGAACTCTAAGAGAGCCTTTGTAAAGACTGACTGGTGGATTTGCCTGTGTGGGACATCTGGCTTCTCTCAGCACAACACTAGTCCTCCACTATCTTTGGTTGGAGAAATACTAATCTTTTAAGTCCCCAGAAGAGATTAAAAAAGGAAGTAAGAAAGTATATACATTTTAGCCACTTTCCTTTTTCCCCAGTATGTCTGTGCCGTGGTATTAAGACTGATTTTAAAGTATCGCTGAAAAGCTTCTGATACTGTAAGAATGGGCCAGACACTTCTCAGACATTGGTACCTACCTCTCCTAAACTCTGTTCTCTTTCCCACAGTGATACACTTAGAACAGCTGGTATGACAGGCCAATTTCATTCACCCCAAAAGCTGGCTTAAGGAGTTAGAAAGAAGTGAAAGGTTCCTGCGGCAACAGGAAAATCTGATATTTCAGAATTCCTAAAGATTTCCTCCCTAGATCATCTATCACCTGCCTCCTTATAGGTAAAAAAAAATTCGTTTCTGACAAATAGTTTATTGATTTCAAGAAGTAATGCCAGTGCTTCAAATGACTAGATTTTTCAAAACTCAGTTGTATAATATTAAAAACTTAATCAGTGTTTACCCCATTGTAGCCTTTCAGTGACGTCCAGAGAGGAGTTTGACATCTCAAGTATCTCCTAATATTGATCTTCTTTTAACCTCCCTTGTAAAGAAACTCAGTGGCAGGTTGAAAATCCTAGGCAGTTTAGGGAAAAGTTTCTTGGAGCTTAACAAAGCTGTCATTTTCAATACATCGGATGACTTTTTCTCTATTGCATATGATTTGAAGGGGAGGCTCAATAATTCCACACACCCTGGCTTCACTGCCAATATCAATATTTTAAAACTAAATACAAAAGACACAGATGACCTCCTGACCCCAGGAAATAGGCCTGTGAAACTGTAAGTATCCACCACACCATGCCCAGGGACCTTCCTTCTTCCAAATAAACCACAAAAAAGAATGTGTAGCTAGCCTGGAAAACACAGTTTTATATTCACAAGCAGGAACACCAAAAAGCCTCTCAAAAACGCTTATATAAACAACCAACAAGTACTGAAATTGCCTGCACTTGATGGGAATTGCAAAACCATGCCCAGCTCTCTCAGCCCTTAAACTACTACTGTAAAATGAGGGTAGCAATTTTTTCATACTAGAAAATTCACAACCTGTTAGGCTCCCCACCCCGCCCCCACCCGTATTGCCAGGCTTTGCCTTTCACTGAAATGAATAAGTAACCACGGACTTTTTTTCCCTCCTCTGGGAGCTGTTTGGTGTCCCCTGAGGACAAAACTAAATGAGAAAAATGACGTTGTTAATGTCATTGCTGAAATGCCTGTACTCCACTGTTAAAGAAAAAAAAAAGTGTCCCACTTTGTGTTCCTACGTTTCAGGCACACTTACAAGCTATGACTGAATCAAAACACCGACTGGGCCAGATCCCTATTAAGGTTAGCCATTTCTACTTCTCTACAGAGATGAGGCCATTTCATCAAGAGAGATTCCCAACTTCTGAAGACATTTGCTCCCCAGATTACAAAGTCAGGAGTTAGTTGCTAACTTTTGCATGGTTTATTTTATGCTTTGAAAAATGATGGTAATAATTGCCTTGCTTTACTCGCAATACTTCCAAAGTTACATACACTCTCACAGTCTCTTCTCTGCTGATACTGAGTTGTAGTTACTGTCCTTTTTCAAAATAGCCGAATTTTAAAGTAAAACTATACTGTCATTTTATTTCTAGGTGTAAATTGACTTTTGCTGCTCACTACACATGCACATGTGACATGAAAACAGATTAGTTTTAAGGAGATGTTTAGCAAGCTTTATCCAAGATAGCCAAGTAGTCACTGCATATGTGAGGTGTAGAAAGTTCATTGCAAATCAACACAGACTTTCTGCACCCCCATCTCTAATTCGTCCCTTGAAAGCTGCCATTCTATTTGAAAATCAAAACTATGCATAACAGAATTGTGCATTTTAACTTTCAAATTAAAAATTTGCAACTACAGAAAAAGGACAGACAATTGGGCCTATACAAAATGTTTATACTGTGAAATCTCAGAAATGCATCTGAAATATTTTAACCCAGTAAGTTAATAAATGTCAAAAACAATAATATTGTCAAATCGTGTGATGTCACAAGCTCCAAAAACAAAGTTACAGATGTTATGACATCACATTCACTCATAATTATGCTGCTGCTCGGTCTGGCCATATTAAAATTAAACAGATGACTATGTCTGCTAAAAAATAAAAAGAATTTATTTTGGACATCAAACAATGAAACTGTCACCATTTATTGTATGAAACGCTCAGCTAATCAATTTCCTATTAAACACAGCTTTCAACAATAGTCAGCTTTTAAAAAATTCATCAGGGCCAGTAAAAACCTTTTCCCAGTTCACAAGAATGCAGTTCCAACCACGGAGGATAATTACCCTTCTAATACTTTTATTGCCCAAGCACTTTTTCCTGTGTTCCCCATCAGTTAGGCAGGAATCTGCAGTATATTGTATCAGTGAGTTGAAGTGCTTGACCTTTGACCACATATGATTTAATAGGGACTTTTCAGCGCTGGAGCTTTCTCCAGCTCTCATACCATTAAATGAAAACATCAAACCTCAAATGTAAAACTGGAAACCACAACGTTTTGTGTTTCACAACTCTTAGCAGTTTTTAGTTAGGCTGCTTAAAGGTCAGCTTCTTCCCCTAACAATGCTCTCCCCATACAGTAAATGTACTCAAAAGTCACACTAACTCTGATTTTGATTAAATCTTGAACTCCCCAGTCAGATACACACGTGCACCCTGCTTATTTACACGTGCATTCTTTTCTAACCACATAAGCATGCATGTATGATTTCCTGGATTTATTCCATAGTAGGGCTAATTTAAATGTCTGTTCAAGTATAGGTTCAAAAGTTAACTTTTTCCCGCCTGTTGGAAAGTTAAAATTACAAAGAATGGTGCTACAGGATCCGTTCAAAGAAAGTTAGAGCTAATCTTGTGTATTTTGGCGCCCTTTCCCTGCCAGCTACTGTACTTGGGGGGAGGAGGAGGGAACTTGGAGATCTAGTCTGTCCCGTCTCAAGTTCAATGGCAGTTCTTCTAACCGGAGGAGAAGATGGCCATGTTCACAGCCCTAATAATAATTCCAATCACGCCACTTCGGCATCTTGTGTCAAAGTCGAAACTGGCTTCCCCGCCCCCTTCAACCTGAAAGCTGCCAAGTCCTCACACACTCTGCATTCAACCACAAGTTAATGGATGGGATATTGTGCATTAAAATGTGTCCCAGACATACTGGCGAAGAGAGGACAAGGGAAAAGAGAGACATGCACGCACACACGCGCGAGCGCGCGCTCACACACACACACACACACACACACACTTAGAAGGGAAAAAAATTCTACAGCAAAAACAGCAGGGCAGGAGGGGGAAAAAAGTTTTACCAGGAGCGGGAAGAAATCCATCATAATCTTTTTTTTTAAGTGGTGGGTGGGGGAGGAAGAGGGCTAACAATTCAGTCCTGCTTTGCAATGAACAGAGCTATATAGTACTACCCTCACTTAAAAATGTATTTTTAAATGAGAATATATAACAAAGCTGTGTGCATTCACCTTAAAATGAAGAATGCTGCAAAAAGAAAGAATAGGCTACAAGATATAAATGAAATATCATCTGTACAGTAACTTTTTCCAAAATTGGGGGAGGGTAAAGCAGGAAGTTAAAGCCGGGGAAAATGCTACATTTCACTGTTTGGACTCACAACATTATCCGTTGATTCCTGCCATAAAGTATTAAACATAAACTCAAATTGACAAAGCTAAAAAAATTACATATTTTCATTAGGTCTAGAAGTCCAATACTATAGCTCAACCAGTAAAGCAGAAATAACATTTAGGTAAAACAGTCAATTTTCAAGGTACAAACAGGAAAAAATCTGTGTCTGAGGTGGAGGAGGGTGCAAGGGACGGACAAAACAAGGAAATAAAACCCATCATTTCAAAGCCACATACCATCGCACTGTATTGCATTAAATAAGAGATCTTGAATCTGTAACAGAACCCTGGGCCGCTGACTTCACGTGTCTCAGGTACAGTTTTGTGGATTTTTTTCAAGGGTTGTTTTGGTGTCGCTTTTTGTGTTTATTTTTTTTTAAAAGGCAATCCGGGAGTAGTCTCTTTTTTTAATTATTGTTTCTGTAATACCACAATTCTTGACCCCAGAAGAAAAGGCGGTAAAAGTCAAGTCTTAAAAGCAGGCAGCCAGTCCCTCAGTCTGTCTGGATATCCAGTTTTCCTTCCTCTTACTTGCAGAAGATTGTTTTTCTTGGTTGACTTGAAAGCCGTCCAGAGTGTGCGTGTGCGTGCGTGCGTGTGTTTGCTGGGTTTTATTGTTGTGTTAGCAAGACTGTTCTAGGGGTGGGGGCTGACTCTCCACCCGGGCTCCGGGCAGATGCAACCGGCGCACCCGCGGGGTTGCGCACTCGCCCTTCCTCGCCCTCGGATTGGCCTGGTCGGCGGCGGGGCAGCCCCGGAACCGCCACCCACCCGCGCACCCTTTCTGCGCTCGATCCGCCGCCGCCACCCAGGCTTCTACTCTTTCTCCCGCTCGCCGCCTGTCCCGCCCCGCCCCGGCCGGCTGGCTTGGGCGCGCGGGAAGCGCGGCTCTCCGCTTCCGCCTGGCGGCGGGAAGGAAACCGAAAGGAGGAGCCCGGGGCTGGCGCGCATCGATGCATATTCATCAGGTCACCCGCCGCGGCGGAGGCGGGAGCCGGCCTGAGTGGGTGTGGCGGCCTGCGGGTTGCGGGCGCCCCTGGCGAGTGGTGGACCTGGTGGGGCGGGAGCGCGTGGGGGCGGGCGAGGAGGGAAGCGCCGCCCGTCTGCCTAGTCCCCGGTTCCAGGCGCCTTAGTGCTGCAGCGGTCGAGGGGCTTCCCCGCGGGCGTGGGGAGAGGGGAGAGGGGACGAACAGCCGCTCGCGACTCTTCACAAAAGAACAACAATGATTACAGAATTGTTTTGACTCCCCTACTTCCCGCCACGTTGCTCCGTCAACTTCGCAAGGCCACGTTTGTTTCCGTGTAAAGAGAGTTCTGAAATGGTCCTTAATGCGTAGCGTTATGATTAAAGCAAAACTGCCAGAAAGGGCACTTTTGGTTCCTGTGTTTTTACGTCAAAGTGAATGTCAGTAATTTAGGGGTAGGGGGAAGAAATAAGCAACACAAAAGAGATGTATGCAACCATTGGGTCCCGAGAAGTAAACACTCTAGGTGAGATTTGGTAGTGACTTAATGTTCACAAGGAATATTTGATTAGCATTTTTTAAGTTAAAGTTATGTAGTTTTCTGCATAGTTTTAAAATAATTATTTTTATTTTAAGCACTTGTGTAGGGGTAAAAGTGCTTAAACTACGTTGTGATATAATTCTGTTTTTAAATTTAAATATTAAAAGTGAAAATATAACATGAGCCCTAAATTTACGTGGTACTATCCCACCTGTGTTTGGAAAAGATTTTATTACGGAGATCCTGACTAATTATGTAATTGCACAACAGACAACAATAGCTTCAAATATCCTCTAAAAACCCTGTTCAATTATGTGATTACCAGTGAGACTGGAATAACTCCCAATGAATTGTTCTTATCTCTCTACTAAGTGTGAGCATGTCAATATTTTAATCCCACTGGTGTTTACACTCAAAGTCCAAAAGAATTTAAACAACATTGTTTTGGTTTTTAGTTCCAAAAATGTCTATTATAAAACAAGACATTTTTGGCCTCATGACAACAAAAAAAATGGTTGTTCTTCTCCTGAACATATATATACATTATATAGATGTTTTGCTGTATGTGAATGATACATATATTTTTTAAATTTTTTAAATTGATTTTAGGGGCAGAGAGAAAAACATGGATCTGGTGTTCCCCTTACTTATGTATTCATTGGTTGATCCTTACATGTGCCCTGGCGGGGGTCAAACCTGCAGACTTAGTGTGTCCTGTGGAGGCTCTAACCAACTGAGGTACCCAGCCAGGGCCTATTTTCAATGATAATAAGTGCAAAACTAAAAATTGGATTGATCAAATTGGACTCGAGAAAATGCTGGACTTAAAAGTGAGTTATTAAACTGAAGGTTTAAGAGTTCCCAATTTCCTGTCCAAAAAATTTTTTAAAAAACTATCACAATATATATTTATATTTATAACTTTGGGAAAGGACATGAAGGGTGGGGATACATACATGCACACACGTATGTATGTATGTATATCTCCATACTCAGCTATAACTGCCAAAGGAAAATTAAATTTTAACGTTTACCTTGTTCCAAGTTAGGTATTTTTAACCACTCAGCTGGTGTAACTGTAACTCAGTCTACCCAGGCAGTCAATTCAGGTGGGTAACAAACAGATCTGTTTCCATTATAGGATATCGTAATAGTAGTTTCATGGTTAAGTAATCACATTTAGCACTAGGAAACAAAAATAAAATATTAAAAATCAATGCAGCTAAATTTTAAAAATATTATTTAGGCGGGGGAGACAGTGTTTAAATGGACAATATTACCAAATTCCAAGACTTTTGTAAGTATGCTTCAGAAACTTTTCTCTCTTGTAATTATTTGAAGTCCATAGCAGAGTTACCGATCCTTCCCAACATCTATTTCATGTAAAAGAGAAATGACATTACAGGAAGAATCAGTTTTGTTTACGAAATATTCTAAACACAAAATGGAGACTGGAATAGGAAAGGGAAAAGAAAAGGATTTTCTGGGCTTCTAGTGATGACTTGAATGAATCTAGACTTGGTGTCACCTGTCAGAGGATTTCTTCCTAAGCATATTATTTGCTAATAGAATGTACCACTGCAAGTCATGTTCAGCCTTTCACAGATCATCTTTTTTTACTCGCATGTCATTTGTTTCTTTTGACATGTGAAGCTTACAAGAATATTTATTCCTATATAATCACTCTTCTGTCTGTCAAATATGTATATATATCATAATTAAATAATAACCAAGGTTTACGAAATGAGAAGGCTAATTTTCAATCATGTGTTATAGAAATCAGCCTCACTAATTAGTGGTCACCTCCTAAATCTTTTAATTGGTTAATGATCATGTTCTTCTAATCTACATCACTTGATTTTCTGGTTTCCGTATTTTGTCATGTAAATAAATATGTAGAAATTAGGGAGTGTTTTAAAATAGATGCTTTTTTAAAAAGTTAAAGTTATCTTGGTTAAAAGTCTTTCCTAGAATGCATTAATGTCCAATATTGTTGTATAGTAATCTTTTTAGAAATTATAACTAATTATTCATGTTTAAAAATAAGAACTGTCCAACATTACTTAGACATTTTTGGTCCCCTGACACATCTAACTAAAGTGATTGCCGTAGAAAAGTTCATTTTTTTTCTGCCTTTAGTTACAGGCACAGTTTATTCCTTAGAACATAGTAGAAGAGTTTTGAGTATACTGACACTTGAGATTTTCTGGTTCTTCCTACAGCCACTTAATTGGTAATGCAGTTTCTGTACATTTTCTTCAAATTAAGAACTTTTAAAATTGTGCTAGCAACATCTGTGTGTATGTTTATCTTTGAGAATAATCACTATATAATTATTTCTAAAAGGCATGCATTATTACAATGCTTTACGTCATAATTGAAGTAATTCCTCTACCCCATCTAAACCAGTAATTTTCAGTCATCACCCCAAAGGTGTTTATTTTATCTTACTTCTCTCTTTCTCAAAAATATAGGAAGCGTGTTTTTATTTCTATTATTTTTTATTATTAAAGAGTACACACTAATTTATTAGATTATTATATTTAGTCCATCACTATGCCAGCATTTGTGCAAATTTAATGTACATAATAAAGATAGAATATTTAAGATCCAATGCTAAATAAAACATGCCATCTTTTAAAACAATCGTAAAATTATTTTTTAGAATTTAAAAAATATATAATGTATAAACCTGTGTAAGCATGCCTCTTTCATATTGCCTCTTGTAATTAGTTTTAATTATTTCTCAATAATTTAAAAATATTTAGAGAGGCTTAAGTTAGGACATTTATCAAATGCCAACTTTGGCATTTTGTTTGAGATCAGTCGATGCGGGCTGTCCCGTACAAGTTCTGCTGAGGAGGGGAGAATGCACACTTAGTCTATTGTTGTGTAGGAAGAATACCCAAGTATAAATAACAACCTCTGGGAACTATTTTTGTTTCTCATTGGTTATAGCAGCATTTAGCTATGATCCGTTATGCCTGTTCTTTAGACATTGATTGTAAAAATAAACACGATGCCTTTCCCACAAGACATAGTTGCTCATCGTACAGAATTATATCTGTAGAAAAGACTTCAAGAGATTACTGGATAGGCCCTCACAATGAAATAGAAACTCCACACCAGCCAGGATAGGCACACCAGGTCATTTTCTAACCATTGAGACTATGGGTACAAAAATAAATATACACACACGGTGTTCCTTCTTTCACTAACTGCATGCTGCACCTGTGCACACATATATCTGATGACATCTGCTAACATAATAAATCTCCAGTGGCTTGTGGTGTCATCAAAAACCTGAGATGGTGGTATGGCTCACAGCCTCACCAAGCCCAGGGCTTTAGTCTTGTTAAATTTCACAGGCTAAAAAGAGATAGTCTCAGACTCATTCTGTATATGAACCAGAGATTTTCAAGAGTGGGCTAAGGTGGTTTACCGGGTGGGGCAGGGGAACCCTCTAGTTATGACTCAATGTGTGAAAAATCTTAGTCTCTGATGAATGGCAAGAAATCAAAGACATCTCTCAGCTTTGAAAAATCATTTTTATTTTCATATTTATTAATTCTCAATTTGAAAACTTGAAGTGCTGATCTTTCTTAGCCTATTTATGCCTTAAGACTTACTTCTTAAAAATCTATGAGCAATTCAATCTTCATATCTTGCTTACTCACATTTTTTATATAACTTTAGAATTTCAACTATCAAAGTACCCATTGAAAGAAAATAATAGATTTGAATGAATTCCAGCTATAATGATAATTAAATTAAGCAAAGAAAAAGCAAGAGTTTTCTCAAAAAATTTTTCAGGAAATTTGTGCCATATATAAGATTTCTGAAACAACCTTATATATGAAAAAACCATATATATATATACATATATATATGAAAAAATTTCCCATATTTTTTTAACCTTTTTCATAAAAGAGAAGCATCTGGCAATCCCGGAATCAGTGAGGCAACAGGATGTAAAAAGCGCTAGACAGTCTACTGATCCTTCAAAAAAATCCTGGCAAAGGACCATCCTGCCTTTTGCTCAGTGGGCCATTTTCAAGAAGAAAGTGAATGGCAAGCCCCCTGCATCCACATCCTGTGGTTGGCTTTAGTACCAAGGATTCTTCTTGGCCTATCTAGAACATGATGGTATCATTTCAAGTTGCCTACTACTAACGAAGATCAATAACCACCTTCTTTTGTCTTTATTCCATAACTAAGGAAGCCTACATACTTCTCAGGGAGTAGAGGAAGAAGGCAATCCTTGTACAAACAGGTATCACATGCTTAGCATGGGCCCTGTAGGTGCTACCATGCATGGGTAGGTACATGTTTGAGGATTTCTGTGTATATGATATGAAGACCTTTGATTCTCTTATGCTCAAATTAGTGTCTTCTAAAGTTTTTAGACAAGGGTAATCTTCTCATGGGGTATCTTGAAAGGCTTCAAGTAAACAATAAATAACAACCTCTGGCTTTCTGCTCACTTTACAGGTAGCTAGTGTGAGTCTGATAGAAACCAAAGAAAAGTGTAAGTAGGGATGATAAAAGTAAAGTGCTCTCCCCACAACACCCCACCCGCTCAAAACCAAACTAAACCCTGTAATATATTCAGAAGCCAAACTAACAAAGTTGGGAAACTTTTGATACTGCTATTCTTCATGACATGGGAAGTCATTTTATAAACAACAAGGGGAAAAAGGGGGGGAGGAGCAGTGTTAGGTGGAAAATACCAGGCACACGGGGTTTACACTGCCTGCCCCTACTACTGCCTTCTTTTAATCACCTAGTGTTTAAGGGTGCCTGACAAACAAATACAGAAGTCAGGGTAGAAATACAAGTTTCAAGAACATACTTAATATCACTCTCTCCCTTTTTCTCTTCATATCTGGCACCATCCTGAGTTGCCCTCATTATTTCTTGTACTATTATCTCAAATTTTTGTACAAACAAAAGTAGACACTGTAAATAAATAATAAAATACAAATAGCATCCACCTACTGTCCCATCACCTAAAATTTTTGTTTCATTTGAATATATGCCATTCCAGTTGTGCTTCTATACATGTATGCTGCTTGCACAGTTATATCTTAAGGTGGATAGAATTCCCTTCTGCAACTTTCCCACTTAATCATCTATATCATTGATATGAGTGAAGAGGCACAAAATTGTAAAAGGTTAAAACTGGAAGAGAAACAAAACTGGCAACATCTCTCTTTTGTCCTCTCATGCTTTTAATGTTGGATTCACTGTCGATATTTAAAAATTGGAATATTTTACTAAAAATCAGGATATCCTGCTTCTCTTGAAAAGTGGAAGGCAAGACACTTTTTGGACGAGTGTTGGGCACAGGACCGATGGGTTGGAGCGGAGCAACTGCTGCCCTCGGTCTCCACAGTCCCCATCACTCTCTGTCGCGTTACACACAACCACTTTCCTCATTTTCGTTACCCACTTGCCTCCTGTACGCATGAGTTTACAACACTTGATCTATTCCAAATGTTCTTCTAATAGGTGAAAAATAAAAACAAGTTCAGAGAGGTAAAGTGACTTGCTTAAGGCTGCTGAGCTAGTTAGTAGCAGTGCCAGAATCATAAAATGGGCCTCCTGACTTGAAACAGGTGTTCTTTATAGTAACAATTATTTCAGAGCATGTGGGAAGCTGGTTCTGCATGCCAGTGTGACAGCCTCACCAGAACCACCATGACCACAAGCTCCTTTACAGACTGAACTGTCCCAGGTTAGCCATTCACCACCTTTTACTCTCCAGGTCAAAATTAACATTTGATATCCATAAGCCAGAAGTCGGAGTCTCCATGAATCCTGGCCCTGCTCACAGCAACTCTTCCTGTTTCTCTCACTAAAAACAAAATGCCTGAATGCAAGTGAGGGAAGATGATCATTTCTTGGAGATAACATCGAATCTGTTCTTGTTGATAAAGAAATTACCTAAGTAAAAAGTTAAATGGCTTACAATGTTCCATCAGACATATCTCTTAGAGGCGTGATGATATACCACACAGCCTAGGAGACCACCACTGCCCTAGAAAAGATAAAACTCCCACATCTGTACAGAGACTGTATTTCCTGCACATTAAATCAGGGTACATGGTGCAACCAAGAACTTTTTTTCTTTTATGAACTTAAGATTTTGGAAAGTTAAAAAAAAAAGAATCATTGTTGGCAATTGTTCAACAAATGGACTTTATAAAAAAGAATAAGGAATAAAGATTCTTAGATACACCATCTAAGAATGCCTGATATTCTTAGATATACCATCTAAGAATGCCTGATCTCTATGTCCATGTGGGCAATTCTTAGAATTTGCTCAGACAGCAGGCCATGTTGTCATTGACATGAAGTGTCGTGCAGTTTGCACTTGCTTGTAGTGCTTTGTTCTTCAGACAGAACACCCACTCTCTAGGTTCTAGTCCCAAGTGGAGAAGGACCTGAGAACAAACATACAACGTCACAGAGTCTGCACAGTAAATAATTGAGAAGGTCATACATTATGCACATGTTGAGTCTACAATTACTCTCTTGGCATGCATGGAAGTGGTCCACATTCAATCAGGCTCTAGGCTCATTCACAGAAGATCTTAATGACCCTTGTTCTGCCCAAAACACCACATTAGTTGAGCAACATGGGCACGCCATTCCACATGAGGAAGCCAGACCGTCTCTGCTGGGTCTCCCTACATTGTAGATACGCAGGCTTCTTCCAGAGCATTTTAAATGTCTACCCACGAGCTGGATCTTCTTTACTGTGACCTTTGCCAACAACTTACTTAAGCAAGCCCTCTCCTGGGGCAGTAGTTTTCTCCAACCTTAGGTAAAGATGAGAGTCATGACAAGTGATGGTAATTACTAGGTACTAAGGTCTAATTATGGCTCTGCTCTGTGCTCAGTAGGTCCTGTACATTATCTCAGCTCTTTTAAAAATGAGGAGCCTGAGGCTCAGAGAGATTTGGTTATCAACAGAAGGTCCTGGAGCTCCTAATCTAGATCTTTCTAATTCCAAAGCCCATGGCCATAGCAGACCTGTACAGGCAGAAAGGACTTAGTCATGCTGTAACCATCTTGATGAATGTGGCTCCTTCATAGGAGTTGCCTGGGGAGGTTTCTCAAGTATTCCTTAAAGCGTTTTTATCACTCTTCTTTTGAAATTTCCTTTAGAACCTCAGGCACATTCTTTTTAATATTATCAATGGAATAGATCTTGCTCCTTTGAATGTGGATTGGAGCTTTGGATACAGCTGTGATTCATTCAGTACCCTGTGGTGATTAAAGATCTCATGGAGCTGGGTTAACCAGTTTGGGTCAAGAATGTAACGAGATTATTTTCATTCTCTAGTATGTTCTACAGGTAATGGAATAGAGACTTTAGACTTGGACTAAGAGGCACTGGGGTTTTGGATTCAATTCCTGACTTAGCCACCCAAAAGCTATATGATTCTGGCATGGCATGTAATATCAATAATTCTGAGCCTAGGTCTCCTTACCTTCAAAAAGAACATAAGAAAAAAATGCCCATGTCAGTGATGTTGTTTAGGGATCGAAAAATATCCTGTGTCAAACTATGTATGTATGAATGAGTCTGAAATGTAGGCCTTTCTCAATAAATATATCCTGAATCTGTCAGATTATTATTTGTCTCCAACCTCGTCCTTCAGATGTGGTGAGAGATGGTAAATAAGGGCTAATGTGGTCTGTGACAATGACCGGACCTCGCAGCCTCTCTGGGCCTGGCATAAAGCATTCATTTGCAATTCTAGTTTAAAAACCCAGAGGATTATTCCCAGTTCTCTGATGCTACATAAGATGAATTTAAAAGAGGCTGTGGTGCAGTCTGAAATTTGGGGGAGGTAGTTTAGATCTCACCTCCACTTCTATGCTCTCATCTTAAGCAGGGGCTTCTTCCTAAACATTTAAGGAGCGCCAGCCCTGTGGCAGGCACTGGCTCAAGGGAAGACATGGGACACTGCTGCTGTCCTCAGTAACCATTTCCAAAGGGCTGGCTCAATAACAGGCACAGAATGATGCTACCCAAATTATAAAAATTGAGAATCCTTCAGAACCCTGCGATACAAAGAGTTTCATTCATCTACTGAATAAGATGTTCTAACTCCAGGCAACTAATGAACACTTGCTATGTCCAGCAGATACAGTGTGAACAAAAACAACATTCTAGCATAGAGCAAGGAGACCTGGGATGGGGCAGGGGAACAGAGACCATGGCAGGAGCTGACAAAAATACAGAATTTGTGTGGTGATGTTCTGAATGCATATGCTTGAGAGGCTTCTCTATGAGGTCAAAAGGGTGATCTGAGAATTCTAGAAACCTTGCAGGAAGATGTTTATCAAAAGAAGGAAAAGGGGAGTATGCAAAGCTTTTTGCAACATACAGTGTATCAGGATATCTATTGAGGACAGGGGACGAGAGCAGTATCTGGGGACAGTTTCAGAGCTTTGACAGCTCATTGGAAAACCACTCTGCCCTTTCCTTTGCAAGCCTGAGTGTGGTGAGTGATGCTTTCCCTTTCAAGCTGACCTATTTTCATTTTCATGTTAGAATACTTATTAAGCATTTTAACTCATTTATCTTCTTAAATATCCTATGATATAGGTACAGTGTTTTTTCCATTTTACAGATGAGAAAACTAGGGTACAGAGAGAGTAAATAACTTACCCAAGGTCAATAACTCTCACATGTCATAGGCAGGATTTGAACTTAAGATGTGTGTTTCTAGACCCTTGGCTCTTAACTACCAATTTTATGCAAACATTTTTTTCCCTCTACATGTCCCATCCTCAGTAGAGTGGCTTTACCCAACCTTGAAATATCTGCTCCTTTCTATGGAGCTCATTCTAAGCCCCCAAACTCCCCAACAGGGAGCCAAAAGATAAAGTATGGAAAACTTTATCAGCACTGTAGAGAGATAGTAAAGACCGGTCAGGACTTAGTCACCCAGCAGAAAAGAGGCACTTTAGCAGCCTTGACCTAATTCTTTGGACTCTTAGAGGATGAGAGACCTAAGTGATTTCCCTCATCTCTTTTCCTGGGCTTTAAAAAAAATTACTGTTCATTCATACAATGGACTATTATAGAGCAATAAAAAGAAAAAACTTTATATCATGCATGTAGAAAAAAGGCACATCATTAGTGTATAGCTAGATGAATTATCTATCACCACCATACGTATTAAGCAATGGAAAATTTACCGACAATTCATAAACCACATGCTGTTTTCTGCCAATTAATACTCCCACAATCCTTCTCAAAGATAACCACTACCCTGATTTCAAATAATATAAACTTATAGTGTCTGTTTTTGAACTTTATATAAAGGAAAGCATGATATGTACCCTTTTGTGCCTGAACTGTTTTGTTCGACATTTCATGTGAGTTCCTGCTGTTGTAGGTAACCAAGTTTCAGGGGCGGTGGTTCTCACAGTGCAGTTTGGAATTCTATTGTATGCATACCAGAAAATTTGTTGTATACCTGACAACTACTGGGTTGTTTCCAGTTTGGAGGCAATACAAATAATGGAGATATGAGCATTCTTCTTCATGTTTTCTGGGATCCATATGTATGCATTCTCCTGGGCATAAAGCTAGTAGAATTTCTGGGCTATGAAGTACCTATAATAAATTTTTAAAAGATTGTATTTTTTTATTTTTAGAGAGAGGGGAAGGGAGGAAGAAAAAGAAGGAGAGAAGCATTGATGGGTTGCCTCTTGCATGCTCCCAGCTGGGCACCTGGCTCAAGCATGTGCACTGACTAAGAATCAAACCTGCAACCTTTTGGCTTGTGGGAGGGTTTATGGGAGGTTGCCCAACCCAGTGAGCTACACCAGTCAGGGCACCTATAATAAATGTTAGTAGATAATGCCCAAAAGATTTCTAAACAGATTTACAAATTTATACTCCCAAAAGCAGTGTATGAGACTTTTAGTTGATTAACATCTTCAATAGCACTTTGTATAATTGGTCTTTTTTGTTGTTTTTTTTAAATAACTGGAGTATAGTAATATCTCAATGATGGTTTTCGTTTGCATTTTCCAGATGACAAAGGAGGTTGAGATACTTTTCATCTGTGTACTGGCCATTTGTATATCATCTTTGGTGAAGTGTCTGTTCAAATATTTTGCCCATTTATTTAGTTGGGCTCTCCAGTTTTTGTTTTTAATTGATTTGTAGTTCTTTATAAATTGTGAAAGAGACCTTTGTCAGTTCTATCTCTTGCAGATTTCTCTTCCCATTTTGTGGCTTCCAATGTCACTCAATGTTGCAGTATTTTTGTGAGTTTTTTTAAAAGACACTTATTAAGGAATAGTTGCCATACAATAAACTGATCATATTTAAAGTGTACAGCTTGATAAGTTTTCACATATGTGTACACTCATGAAACTATCACCAGAATCAAGACAGGAAACATTTCAGTCACCTTCAGAATGTTTTCTGTGCCATTTGGTCATCCCTCCCTCCCTCCTGCTCCCCCTCCCCTGCAGCTCCTGATGGGTTTTCTGTCTTTATCACTTGGCTTGCATTAGAATTTTATCCAAGTGGAATCACACAGCACATACTCTTTTTTATTTGGCTTCTTACATTCAGCATATCTTGACATTTATTCATGTTCTTGTACACATCAATAGTTCATTTCTTTTTATTACGGAGTAGTATTCCATCATATAATTTATCTATTATTTGTTGGTGGACAATTAGATTGCTTCCAGTTTTTTACTATTTTATAAAGCTATTATGAACATTTGTGTACAAGTCTTTGTACAGTCATAAGCTTTCAGTTCTCTCCATTAAATACCTAGGAATGGAGATTCTGGGCTTATGGTAGATAACTTGTGAAGGTTTAACTTTTTTAGGAACTGTCAAATTGTTATCCAAAGTAACTGTACCAGTTTACAATTCCATCAGAAATGTGTGAGAGTTCCAGTTCCTCCACACCCTCACTAACTTAGTACGACCAAGTCTTTTATTTTTAGACATTCTAAAGGTATGTGGTATATTCTCTTACCATTTTAACATTGGTTTGTCTAATGACTCATAGTGTCCAGCATCTTTTTATGTGCATATTTATCATTCTCATATCTTCTTTAGTAAAGTGTTTATTCAAATCTTTTGCTGATTTTAAAATTTGAGGTGTTTATTTTCCTATTGTTGAATTATTAGAGCTTTTTGTATATTGTAGATACAAGTCCTTTATCAAATATTTAGTTTGCAATATTTTCTCTCAGACTATGGCTTTCTTTTCAGTCTCTTAGCTATGTTTTTTGTAGAGCAGAATTTTAAAGTTTTGGTGAAGTTATAGTTATAGATCATGCTTTTTGTTGGATATCTAAGTAATTTTGCCAAATCCAACATCACAAAGATTTTTCTACGAATTTCATTTGGAGTTTTTACACTTTTATGGTTTATCTTGAGGTCTATAATCTATTTGATGTAATTTTTGTATGTAATGCAAAGTGTGGATTGGAATTTTTTTCATGTGGATATCTCATTGTTGCAGCACCATTTGTAGAAAAGGCTGTCTTTTCTCTACTGAATCCCCTTTATAGTATCATCCATATATGTTGTGGGTCTGTTTCTGCATTCTCTGTTCTATTTCATTGATCAGTTTGTCTATCTTGATGTCAATAGCACACTATTTTAGTTACTATAGCATTACAATAAGGCTTGAAATCAAGTATTGTTAGTTCTCTAAATTTGTTCTTTTTAATACTATTAATGAATTAATCCAGTGTTTTCTTTGCTTTTTAACAAGTTTTCTCTAAGAAACCCTCAATGTGATCAGACAGACACTCTTCCAACTTGGAGCTGGAAATAACACCTGTGGATTTTAATTCATTCATTCCTTTGGGCTTAAAAGTCACTTTAATTCAAAGATCTTTCATAAATTGCATGAGCTGGAAGGGAGTGGGGCTGTGGTAGAATTAAGCCAAATAGTCATCAGCAATTATGGTAACTGACAGCCATCTGAGAACCTGACCTTTTTGGAAAGAAACACTACACACCGACCTCTTGGGGGCCGGAAAGCCCAGGTGGAAGTTGGAAGGAAAGAGAACCTCTAAGTTATAGTAATTCTTGCCAATTACCAGATATTGTGCTCGCTGTTTTGCATATAGCATCTTATTTTATCTAGGATCACTGTAGTTTCCATTCTAGGAATATGTACTAGAGCAGGGTCAGCAAACCTTTTCTGCAAAGGGCCAGAAAACTGGAGGCAGTGTCAGCCTCACGGTCGTGGGCCTGTGCATGAGCACAGCACTGTGTGCTCGGAAAGGTTCTGTGCTTGCTTCCATGCTCTGCTGTCCCCATGCTGACAGTCTTGGCTTTTTTTTTCAATAAGAGTCCCTGAATTTTCATTTTAATTCAGATATTCTGTAACCAATCCATACTTTAGGCTTTGCAGCCAGATAGTCTCTGATGCACCTACTCAACTCTGCTCACGTTGCACTAAAGTATCCACAGACAATATGTGAACAACAAGTCCAACTGTACTGCAATAAAACTTTATTTATAGACATTGAAATTTGAATTTAATGTTATTTTTACATGTCATGAGGCAGTTTTCCCCTTTTGTTTTTTACTGCCTCACTTACAACATAAAAACCTTCTTCAGTTCACAAGTTGTACAAACACAAGCAGTGGGTTCTGTTTGGCCTGTTGGTAATGGATTTCCATCCCCTCCCTCGGGAAACTCCTGTGCATGTGCAACAGGAGTCATGTACAGGAAGTTCACATCAGAATTGTTCCTAAATACTCCAGACTAGACACAACCAAAAGTCCCCATAAAGGTAGAATGGATACATACATGGCAGTTTATTTATATACAACATGTGGTTGAAAGAAAGCAAGTTGTAAAAGAATACATGCAGTATGACTTTATTTATAAAGTTAAAAAACAGGCCTGCATGAGTGCTAAAACTGGAATTAAAAACCAATAAAGCAAGGAAATGATCTTAAGAAAAATCAGGATGATGGTTACCTCTTGGGAGAAGGAGGTGATGGGGAGGGGACTGCTGAGATACAGATAATGTATTCTTGACCTGGTTCTTGTTTATCTTTGTGTTTGCTTTATATTTATTCCTTGAGCTATACCTTTTATGAATCAACTCTGAAATGTATATTCCATCATTTTAAAATTTTAGTTACTGATTCTAACCCTGAGTTGGCATTTGGAGCCTCATTTCAGAGTGAGGCTGTGGGACAGGGGACTGCATGCCCAGGCCAGGCCACATGTTTCCCACTTCCTGAAGCTCCTCTGATACAGTTTTGAAGACCTTTGGCATCCATCTGGCCCTGGGCTTCACATTTGCCAAAAAGAGTCTCGGCTTTTAGAGCGCTCAAATGTTTTTCCTTTCAGTTTACTTTTGTCTCAGACACTAATACTCTCAGCCAAATTCCCTCAAGGTCAAATCCACGGTACTATAGGCTCCATTGTTGTGAAGCCTTTCTCATTTGCAAATTCCATTTTTCCTAATTTCAAAATCTAATTATAAAAAATTCAGTCACATTGAATTGGGCAGTGGATGTGGGTCCTGGCTACTTTCCCTTCACCCCTCTGTTCCTCAGTGTTTATTCACTTCTGAATTTTTTGATACCTCCTTGTTCTCCATGTATGGCTGTGTGTTGTCATTAACTGGCCAGGGCTAAATTGAAAGGAAAAAAATATGTATTCATGGACATGATTTTAGGACTTGAGTTTAGGAGGAAACCAGCTGGAGTTTGCACTTCACCCAGCCTATCAGCTGTGTGTTCATAGCCAATGTCTCAAACTCTGAGTCTTCTTTCATTAATAAAAGGAAAGGCTAATAACTATGAGAGTCATTGTGAAAATTAGGTAAGTAAAGGTTAAACAAGAAAACCTGTGACATGTACGGTGTTCAACACCTTGTGCTACTGCATGACTTGTGGTACAGGTGCCATAAATTTTAGTTTTCTTTCTCCCTCCTTCCTTCTTTTCTTCCCTTCTTGGCTTTTGCAAGCTTTTTTTCTGTCTACCCTCACCAACCGTCTTAATCCAACAATTGCATAATGATAGAAAAGGGTGGTAGACAGGTTGGGGACAGGAAAAAAATTAAAGGCAGAAAGAAAGATTCTGAATGCTCATGGATGAGCTTGGGAAAAGAGCATACACTACTCTTTACTTGCCTATTCTATTTTATACTTATTTTTCCTTGAGCTCACAGGCCTCTTTCACACCTAGAAATCCAAGAACCATAGCAAGCCTGCTCTCAGATTCTTTTGAGAGCCTAAGAGAAACCATCATCATGGTTTTAAGGATAAAAATTGCTTCCATGTAAATTACTTAGAACCCTGTCTGGCATATTGTCAGCACTCAATAAACATTGGATGTTATTATTGTTGTTGTTGTTGTTATTATCATTATTATTGCTCAAGACAATATCTCAGTACATGTGACAGAAGTTATAAAGCCATTAGCTGCCTCGGCAAATGCATACCCAAGTTACAAATGAAAGTTACGATTTTTATGTGTTTGTTTGTTGTTGTTGTTGTTTAAAGCATTTCCCAGTGCTCCTGTCATTTTTACCGAAAAATGTTTCATTATGCCTTTTCCAGAACAAACATCGTTATAATCACTTCTTGTTCACATCTCTGATATCCCCATGGCTCTTGCTGCCCTCACTGGTAGTAGCAACACCTCTGAATTCACTACCATCTGCAAATATCATTAGCTATTGTTTTTTCCCTCTCCTACTCTATTAATGAAGATGTTAATTAAGACCAGAACTAACACTGACCCCAGCAGCAATCCACTAGACATTTATCCAACTGGATAAACTTCTGTTAGTCATTACCCACTGCTCATAGACATTACCACTACTCCATTCTCTTCATCTGCTAATTTGTGAGAGACCAAGGGAATTAAGGGAAACCAGTGTTATTTAAAAATTAAACTCTGATACTTGGGGTTTTGGAAAGGGATTTGGTGGAACATCAGAAGGTCATTTGTCAGTAGTATGCATGAGTGAAGTGAGCCAGCCTCCAAAAGAATTTGGTAATTGCCTGGCGAGGCTTATTGGCTTCTGAGAACTGAGCAATACACTGTAAGGCTGGAGTACACCAACACAAATTGCAGTTTTCTTTTCAGCCACTTCCTTTTATAGATGAGCAGACTGAGGTCCAAGTGGTAAAGAGACTTGTCCAAGGTCACTTCCCTACTTAGCGATGGAACCTGAGTTGGAACTTGAGACCCTAACTTGCAGTCTCATGCTTTTCGTAGAAGCAAAGTTGAGCGTGCTGCACAAAGGTTCTGTTCAGACACCTGCACATTAGCATGTGCCCACTAAATCCTCACCTCATGGAGAAGCGCAGTGCCCATCAACTTCATCTTTTGGTCTCCGGTAAACCATCTCCTGTAGTAGGAGTTCTTTACATACTTATTAAAAGAATGAGCATTATTCACTACAATGTGCTGTTCTCTCAACCTATAAATTAGTGGTTCTCAACCCTGGCTAAACATTAGAATCACCCAAGGGAGCTTTTAAAAAAAATACAGATGCCCATACCACACCCCTAGAGATTTGAATTTAATTGGATTGAGGAGAGGCTCAGGCCCTGGTAATTTTTTAAAGCTCCCCAGGTGATTCCAATGTGCAGCCACGGTTGAGAGCCACCTCAGAGGACAAAGTGTTTTTTGAAAGACTCCTCAATTGGGAGGTTTCTTGTTCTATAGGATGGGGTCTGTACAGAACTGCTGTAACTGAGCAATTATATGCAAACCTTTCTCTTAAACTGGAAACTGACTGCCCTTCAAACCTTTTCCTCAGGAAGAATACAAATTACAGTGCCCACTCAAAATTATGTAGTTTGAAATCTATTAATCTGTTGGTACTATTTATACCTGGCAATTTTTCCAGAACTTAACTGTGTAGGCAGCAGTGCCAACATAAAGCTCTCAAGTGGTCCCAAAGTGAGTTACTGGTTTAGTACAAAAGCTAGCCCACTGGAACAAAGTCAAGCCAAGAACAGAAGATGTAACAGTGCTTGAGGAGTTGGCTTATTTAGGCATTAATACCCATTGTACCCATTGCAGTAACAAATGCCTTCCTGCCACTACTGTGGCATTGAAGCCATAATGGATGAAAAATGTAGGTCAAAGACAAAATAAGGAAACATAATCTCAGGCTTCTTCCTGGACAAGTGCCCATGAAGAATAAAAGACAAGGCCCTGGAAGGTTTCAGAGCTGCTAGTCTTCTGACATCACACTTTGTGGTCTTTTCCATTTTAGGGAAATGTCCCTAAATGACTAAGAGCCTAGACACACACACACACACACACACACACACGTCAGAATTTGGGGATAAATAATGCTCGTGTTTGTTTGTGCAGGTTGTTCACTGTCCAAAGATGCCTAGTGCATGGAGATCAAAATCTGCAGAAAGTTTTTTTTTAAAGGTGCTTCCAGGAAGGACAAGTGTCTCTATTTGTAGCTCCCAGAAAGGTACCACATGGAAATTAGGATGTCTGAAGAGGGAGAAAGACACAACAGGTTTCCACATCCTTGCCATAAGCAGCAGAAAGAAGAGAGAGGAACAAAGAGATGATCAATAGTGTTGGGGGCGGGGGTGGTGAAGGACTGCCCACCCTCCCAATATATGCTCCAATGTTAGTGACTCTCAGTGGTTGTTAAGGCTGGGTAAAACAGGAAAGTGGACAGGAAGCCAGTGAAATGTGGAAATGCAATATCGGCAGAACAGACAATAAGACCCATGGAAAAAGGAAGTCTAAGGTGGGAACATTTTCTACATGTTCATTCTCCCACTGACTGAAGCTGGGGCCCTGGCCATGGCTCGAAGGCTTGCATGCTGCTGTTACAACCTGATTCTGGGAAAGAGAAAGAAAAAGGGCTCCTAGCAACAGTCACTGGTGAAGGGTCAGGACAGGCACTTCCATAGTGAATGCTTCCAGATGCACTGATGTGCTGTCTGTCCCAAAACACAACTCCAGAAACACAGCTCAGCTAGAGAGTGATTCCTCTTGAGGAGGGAAAAAAAATCAGTCATTTTGACAAGGTCAAAATACCAAGAAAACAGCATTCCCAATTGGGAAGTTATGGGTCAGGACCACAGTTCATTAGAACATATTCTTTTCTGCTTCTCTCTTCTTAGGCTATTTGGCCATGGCATAATTTATAATATGCCCCCCCCCCGCAAAAAACCCCAGAAGCTCTCTAGTCACATAGTCTCAAATAAAAACATGAAAATAGTTGGATTTCAGATAAGGCTTCTCTCTTTTCAACTGTTGAAAGAATCCAGGGGCGGGAGTAAAATAATCCCATCCAAGAACAAATTATCCTAGGTGGTATTTGGGCATAGAATTAGTATGGGTTATACCGCTCCAGTACTGGGACTCAGAGAGAGCAGTAAAATTTCCTTAGAATCTGAAAATTGGGGCAATTTTTATTGATTTTTCTTTTTGCTTACTACCCCTTGGAAAGCTCAGGGAGGAGGCCAGTGGAGAAAGAAGTGGGAAGAAAGAGAGGGAGAGAGGGAGGGAGGAAGGAATAAGATTTAGGAAGACTCATTTATTGAGCAAAGGCTGCTTGCCAGACATTACTCCTGGCTTTTCATATATAAGATGCCACATAATCTTTAGAACACCACTGTGAGGGGGGAGTATAGTGGCCAGGATTATAATCGAGCCAGGTTTATCTGACTTCACAACTCCTCTCTTTCTCTTAACAAGCTGTCTCCACCAACTAAATATATGTATATACACACACCTGTGCATATATGCATGTGCATAGGTATGTTTTCTGACATCAATGTATCTTAATGCTGCCCTGATTACCAAATAACAAAACAATGAGGGTATATTTCCTATTTCTCTGGGGGGGAGGTTTGTTTTGCTTTTACTCTTCTCAGGCTAAATGGCTTTCCTCTCTGCAGAATTGACTGTAATGTTGTTTTCCTCTGTCTTTGCCTGTATATGATTGAAGAAAGGAGGCATTGGGAAGGCATGAGTCTGAGACAGATCATTTGTCCTGGTTCTGTTGCTTACTGGGCATGGTTTGGTTGGGTTATTTTGCAGGGGAGGACACCATTTCCAAACCACATACCACCCGACTGTGGGGACAACTCTGGAGATTCCCAGATCTGTCTTAGATAAACAGGTCAGCCCCATTCGATCCACATTTTCCTGGTAGGTGAAATTTCTCCCCTTTACAACCATCCTTGGAGATGCTTCTTTTAAGCAGCCATTCTCTACTTCTCTTACCTTGTCCCATTGCCAGAGGCCCCTAGCTTTTTTATTTTCCCCTGAGAGCACATGAAAAGGGGCAGGGGGTGGGAAAGCCTGTGATGAGGCTGCAGCCTCCCTTCCCATTGGCCACCTGCTGTCCCGTGGAGGAGAGTCATGGCCAGGTTTTCCCTGTGTCTCCCTGGAGCAGACACAGATGCTTCAGGAGAAGATGCTATCACAAAAAGGTTTATTAGGAGGAAAAGTGTTAAAGGGATGGGGCTGTTGACAGGGATGCTTGTTCTGGGCTTCAGCCTCTTCTGTCTACAGTCACCATTTATTGATTCTTTCCTCTCTCCACTCTCTGCTTCTGTGGGTTTATAGCTACTTTGTAAAGACAAGTAATCCCCATGTTTACAGTATTTTATTAAAGTTTGGTGGAGAGGAGGGAAGAGGAAGGAAAAGGCTGGATTGGGAGTCAGGGGTAGGGGGTGATACTAGCTGCTTCAGGGAGAGGAAGGGGGGGAAGAAAGGGGAGGCAGACGTGCATGAGAGTCCCAAGCAGCAGCCAAGAAGTAGAGAAAGGGGACAAGGTAGAGGGGAGGACAGGAGTGTGCCAGAAGCCTTACGGAAAAGAGCAAAGACCTGAACTTGAGGAATAGTTAAAAACTGAAGTGCAAATGGACTTTGGGATGCTCTGGCAAAGAGTCCTGCAAACAAAATATAAAACAGGCCAGTGTGACAACCCAGAGACACAGAAGTTGTAAGGATGCAGTGAGGAGATGCCTCAGCAATGGCCCAGCAAGTAAATAAATAAATGCCCAGTATGCTAATATACTGAGGAGGGGTGGAGAGAGAATAATGAAGGTCTGAGACAGAGAGCAACATCAAGTGAAAGCAAAAGCAGAACAGAGAGACAGGGACAAAACACACACACATAGCCAGACCCCAAGAGAGAGACACAGGGAGAGTCACACAGAGAAAAGGACAGAAAGGACTGAGAGAGAGGGGTGATGGGGGTGGGGTGGGGGGAGAGAGAGTCTCCAGCCAAATGCGGGAGACTTGGCAGGTGGACAGCAGCAGCCCGCCCGGCCGTCACTGCACTTGCTGTGTCTAGTCTATTGTTGTCTCGGAGTGGGGAGAGGGGGGAGTTGTTTGTTTGTTTTGTTGTTTGGCCTCTTTGTCTCTTTTGCTGCAAGCAGTTAGTTTGCTTCTTTCCCAGACACTGGGCTGATGGGAGGGCTTTCTGAATTTTTTTTAAAGGGACAGGATTAGCTAGTTTACCATATTCACGACTTCTCAGTCCTAACCAGTCCCCACCTTGATGACTGTTTTATGTCTGTTTTTAAATCATATTAAGAATGAAGGGTCAGTGTTTTTGCTGTTTTGGTGCCTGATTAACAAGAATAAACTGGTCAATTTCACCCTCTCCACCAACTCTCCTACAGGGTTGCCAACAAGGCAGGGGAAAGAAGACAAAAAGGAGAAAACCCCACAAACAGAAGTAAAGGGAGACCACACATAAGTGACTAAACACAGGAGTAAACATTCTACTTTTTAAAAAAATTCTGTTTTTTACCTAGGCCTCAAGATTAGAAATATGAACCTGGAGCTTTCCATGACCAGTAGAGAGGGGCAGTGAAGAGGGACCGTGGGTCATCCCGCCCCCGCAGTGCCAAGGCCTGACACCACCAGTGCATCCCATAGCCAAGGGGCTGGTGTCGGAGGGCACTGAGTCTCCCAACTGAACAGAGGGCTGCTTTTTATTCATTTGAGAGAGGTAGGGGCAGAGGGGTGTCCTGTAAGCCCTTGACTTTTTTGTTTCCAGAGACTTCCAGCTTCCTGTCCTCATAGTAATTTAAATAGGTTTTGGTCTAAAGCAGGACAGCTTCTGAAAGACATGAAATTTAAAAGCACTCCCAAATTCATCTACGTTTGGTTTTCAATACTCTCTATTCCTGCCCTCAAAATCCCTTTTTATTAATCCTATCTTTCCCCTCTTCTCTCTTGCTTTAACATCTCCCAATAAAATTTAGGGTGCTAGAAACTAAAAATAAATATATACAACTCAAGGGCCTTAGGCTGTACAAGAGTATTGGATGGGTGGAGACGGCAAAAGGAAGTGGGGGCTCCCTTGTGAATGGGATCCTTTTTCTATTCTCAGCAAACAGATCGGCAGGGATGGTTCTGCCCCTTGAAGTGCGGCTGCCACAGTTGGAGGGTACCAGCTGGCTGGGGGGGCGGGGATGCGGGGCAGGGTGCTTCTCCTCCGCCCCACCCTCTAGCAGTTTGGTAGTTAAAAGAGATGGTAGCCAATTCTGCTGACCGCTTGGGCCTGGTTGGTGGCACGGTAAGCAGTGAACAAGCAAGCTGTTTACACCCATACCCACAACTTTATCAAACCGCCTGTGTCTCCCATAGTTTTTCTCCTCTCGCCTCCCTCTGCCCGCACACCATTTTCAAAGCTACTGTAAGGGTTCCACTGACGCGAACAGAGAAACAAAAGGGCTGCTTTTGTTTCTGCTGGGGTGCCATTCGAAGGGGCTGGAAACCTCCCACCTTTTCAGGTCACCCTCTACTGAGCTGTTTTCAGCACAGCCTTGGTGGCAACATGAGTCAAGGCTAAAGGGACCAGCCGTGGGTGGGGAGCCTGAAGGATGAGGAGGTGCGAACTTGTTCCTGGGCCGACCCAGTCCCGGAGAGGCCTGTGCGCAGGACTGGAGAGGAGGAGGGCTGCACCAGCGCTGCACGAGTGCGGCGGGAGCACCGCAGGAGCGCGGATGGAGCGCATGGAGCGCGCTAGCTAGCAGCGTGGGGCACGTGTTCGCCCACGGCAGCGGAAAGAGAGAATGCCGTTGGGAGTGGTCTCCCGCCGATCTTGGGGGAGGCATTTGCAGCCACTTTTGCATTGGGTAGGCAGTTTACGCCTGCGGTCACACAAAATAATGGCTATCCTCATCGTGAGCGGTGGAAAAACTTCATTCCGATTCCAAGACGGTGGCGCAATACTTAGCCCCTGCGGTATCGCTCAGGGGCAGGCATAATCTGCAACCAGCGATAGGAACACATCCGGCATTTTGAAGGATCAGTAGAAGGTGTTGGCCTTGACCCTGGCGGGGGCAAGTCACATTCCAGTCTGATTTCAAGCCTAATACTCTGAGGCTGAGAAACGCCCGCGGGGACCAAGCCCAGTAGTACAAGCCACGCTGCGTCATCCGAGGTGGATTCGGTTTATCTTCTCCGCACGCGTCGCAGCAGCGCACTAGGAGATTTGGTTTCGCACGAAAGTTCCCGTTGACCTTCTGGTCTGAAAGTGGAAGCCGGGGTGGCGGGTTGGGGGGGGGGGGCGGGTAGTAGGGCTGGCCACAAACATCTCAAACCTCGCTAATCCTAGACGAAATAAAAACACAATAGGCCACTAATAAATGAACTTCTGGCACTTCTGTGGAGGTCTCCTGGCCCCGCACATTGAGCTACGTGACCTGGAAGAAGGGAAACTTTCTTCCTTCAATTCCCTGCGTTTTAGAACAAGGTCTCCTCTCCTGCCTACTCCTCTCTCCGAAACAATATAAAAATAACGCACCCAAACCTGCGCGCGCCGACATATGAGAAGGGACCAAGAAGCAGGGGGAGGCTTGCCTTAAGGCCCCCGAGCTTCTCACAGCAGGACGTAGGATCTCCCTGGGAGACGAAACCCAGCTGGGAGCCTTTGACCCCAATTCGGGAGACACCCCCCTCCACCCCCACGCTACGGGTGCGTCTCCCAAGCTGCACGCAGGAGAACTGGAACGCAGGCAGATGCTAAAGGCTCCAGCAGAGTGGAATCTCAAAGAAAAAAAATCTAAAGGAAAATAATAAATTTGAACCAAACTAAACTCCAAGCTTACAGATCCCCACCGAAAGTGAGGTGGGGGCGGAGGGGACGGAACAGCAGAAGCGCAGTAAGTGGGGAATGAGAAGCTAACTCCCTTCCCTCCAGAGTCTAGGGCTCCACCACCGCAAGATACCACCCGAAAGGTTCGAAAGGTTCGACACTTCGGGCAGGACGAGGGGGGAGGGAGAGGAGAGAAAGATAGGTGGAGGTGAAAGGGGGTTTCTTTTTCTCCTGCCAATGTCATTTGAGGCAGACGAGAGGTGGTAAAGCTCGTGAAAACTTTGGAAAGTTTGTAGCGCCGTTAGTGGTGCTCAAGGTAAGCAAACAGTTCTAACTCGAGCTTTGGGGAGCGGGTTGGACGCTATTGGGAGGCCAGGTCCAGAGGTGGTTAAAGATCCAAGCATCCTGGGTCAGGTTTGCCCTAGGTCCCAGCGACGTCCTTGGGCCAGTGGCTATGGGGAGTCTGAGCAAGATTTTTTTGGAGAGAGACAGGCAGAGCTGGGAGTTCGGAGGATTTGTGCAGATGTAGAAAGCAATACCCAGGGATAGCTCAAAGCTGCAGTGGGAGAGGCTCATCTGCCCAGGCAGGACTAGATCTAGCCGCTCAGAGGCCGAGTCCGATTATCCCCCACCCAGAGAGGGCCGTGTGCGCCAGGGATCTTTCGGGGCTATGCAGGCAGTTTCGAGTTAAGTGCTGGGTGTTCGCACAGGCACCACATGTGCCCACGGCCTCAGGAGAGGACATTTGGACGAGCGCCCCGGAAAGGCAGGAAACCACAAAGCCAGACTAGCCTTCTGCGAGGTGCATTCTTGCTGAGAGCCAGGGGAAGGAGCCCAACCCAACTTCTCCCTGCGCCCTGGGAAGGGAACGTGGTGCGCCCGCTGTACGTAGCGCAAGGCCTCGGCCGCTGGTCCACACATGGGCAGGCATTCTGCTTTGCCTCGCTGCGCACCAGGGAAAGGCATAATTCAATTATGCCATTCAAATGCAACACAGCCTTCTCCTCTTTTACTCTAGAGCCTGGGACATTTCGAAGGGGAATCTCCCAATTCTCAAATAAATATCCATCACTCTAAACCCAACTGGGTTCTGTAGTAACTACTGCGGAAGGGGGAGGGGAAAGGGAAGGACCCAAATCGGATGTGAGTTTACAGCCTGAAGCGGCTTATTTAGGCTCATTGAACGCTGTTCCAAACAGCTTGGCTTGTGCGCTATTTCGGGAGAGAAGTTGGAGAGCGGAGAGAAAACAAGGTTATTTAAAGTGACTCCCAGAACGCAACATTCTTTCCACGGCTCTCTAGGTGTCTGCCTCTGGGTTCCAGTTTAGCAGCCCGGGCAGCCCAGTCTTTGATATTTAAACCGGGCCAGCTGCTGGGTGAAACTACCTGTTGGGAGATTCGGCAGCCTAGACATTCGGTCTTCCTTCCCCCTGCTCAATCCTGGCAGCGATGGGATGGGTCTGGGTGGCACCCGGAGGGCGAGGACAGTAGAGCCGGGAGCCTCAGAAAAAGTCAGCTGCGTCTCTGCCCGCTGACTCTGGATCGTGAAACAATCCCCAGTACGCTGTGGGGGTGGGTGGGTCCCCAGGCTGTAGGGCTGGGCTCAAACACCGCAAGAGTCTCTAAATTCGAAAAACACTAAACCTTGCCGTTCGTGCTAGCGTCGAGGTGCAAGTCTAACTTTAAAAAACAAAAAGCCTCCTGGAGGCTTCCAGGACTCTCACCCCGACCCTGCGCTCCTGCAAACCGCATTTTTTCCCTGCCCCGAAATTTACTTTACTCCTTGAAATTTGGAAAAGTCTCCCGAAGCTTGGACGTGCTGCAACCCAGAGGCAGCGTAAAGAATCTCCTGCACGAGTTGCTGGAGGGAAATCACTCTGCTCTTACGAGAAAACAGAATCTCTTTAAACAACCTGACTGGATGAGGGAGTGCAGCTAGCAAGGGCAGTTTGGTCAGTTTTTGTAGACTGTTGGAGGAATTTTCAGAGGATGGGGGATAGGGGGGTTTTCTCTTACAGGAACCTGTGGGAAAGACAGTTCGGCCAGGCCCTGGAAGTCCGATTTGGGAAGCGCACAGCCCGCGTCTGGCGCGCACGGTTAATAACATTCTTTCTGGCAACCGCTCCAGCAGAGCCCGCCCCTACATTAAATTGGGGAGGATGTGGGTGGAGGCGCAGGCTGGGCTAAGCCGGGAAATTTTCCCCCAGACCTGGAAGGGAGTCCGCGTTGTGTCTCCGATGCGGGTTTCTGCTTTTTGATGGAGAACCGTGCTCAGTTTTGGAAGCAGTGGAACTTGGGAAAAGCCCTACTGGGGGTCCCTTTGCGGTCGGAGGGGAACTGAAAGACTTTCTTTGTGGCTGGAGATATAGCAACGCGTTATTTCTGAGGTCATGCGCTACATTCTACACGGCCACAAGGCACCCAGCCGAAAACGAAATAGGGACAAACATTAGGAAAGGAGGGGAGTGAGCCTCATCTTGTTTAGGATACTCATTTTTACCGCAGAGACTGTGGGGCTACCTGGAAGAACGAGAATTTATTCATGAGAATTTACTGCACGGAGATGAGAGTTGAGACTTCCAACTAAAAGGTGGTTCAGAGCGCTTCCCGCCCCTCAGTCCCTTTTTCTGATCTTGGCAATGCAGCCTGTGCGGTCCTTAAGTCACACCCCTGTCCCAATCCTTGGTAACATTTCTCTTCTTGTGCCTTTTTCCTGCCCAATCATCTGAACTTCGGGTTGCCCAGGACCTCACGGCACCTGGAATAACTCCTGCAAAGTTGCCCTTCCCCAGGCTCACACGCACTGGTGGGCTTTTCCTGCGCGGCTGCCCAGGATCCCGCGGGGCCAGGGAAAGCTGCTGTATTTTCCAGCGCTCAGCCTCGGTGCTCCTGTTTTCAGTTCTGTCGCAGGGGCATGGACCCAAAGCTAATAAACAATACAAACGGGCACAGAAAAGAAGCATGCAAGAAAAGCAAGTAGGGAGGCATTTTAACACGTGGCCAAACATTTAGTACTAACTGCCTTTGAAAGTGACTTGTGATGTACAACGGAAGGCATTGCTCTAAAATGACAGAAGCTCGCACAATATAGGTGTGTCTATGTAGGATGGTTGGAGCTGTTTTTTATTTGGTTTCGCCTCTAGCAATCAGGCAGAGTTGTTGTTACTTGCGGAAGACGCTCTACAAGCCACCTCCACTTCCCCTGCCACCCTCCCTTAGATCTCTAGGCCTCTTTCACAAGGGAGGGGTCTGCCAGGTGTCTGCCTCCTTTGATTCCGTTATTCCAGTTCCCTCAAGAACTGAAAACACGACCTCCCCTGTAGGTAGAGACAACAGGAGCTTTGGGAGGACATGCCATTGTAACAGGCATGGCCACATAATTTAGAGATATGAGAAAAATGTCCCTTTTTATTAAAAGGAAAAGAAGGTCAGATACCTTCTGGGCGCTGACCATGAGTGAGAGTGGGGACTGGGAGCTCTTTCTTCGTGGTGGGGGGGGGGGGGGAAACCAATTTCTGTCCTGCCTGATGGCTTTGGGAAAGGGTCTCCCATCTACTGTGAACATCTCCCTTACAATGTCAGAAAACCTTCCTGCCTGCAAATATTGGCAGGAGGCTGCTACAGCGGGCAGTGCTGTTTTCAATAGGAAGAAGACTGAAAAGCAAAAAGGAAGTCTGAACCTTCCTACCCACCAGACTACCTGCCTCCTGTCCCCAAAGGCAACTGTTGGCAAAGGAGACAGACTCTAAGGAAAATCCCGATTCCGGATGAGCAGGATGAAAAATAAATCAGCTGTGTGTTGTAGGAACAAATCTCTCTTTGATTCTCAGGAGCTGGGGTGCCCAGAACAGGTCTCTTCAATTCAGCTGCTAAAGATTTAGTGTCTGAGCATCTGCACCTTCTATGGCCCAGTCTCTCAGCTTTGTTGTTGTTCAGCTAATGCTGGAAGACACTTCAGAGGTGCTCTAGTCCATTCCTGCTGGGTAGCTCTGCTTCTGATCATGCCCAGGAGAGGGTCTCATCTCACCAAGGTCAGGCCTGTGCCCTGCACAGAACTCTCAGCTGAGGGAACTGGACCAGGACTGGCTCTGGCTGAGGCAGAAAGCCCAGCCTTGCATTATACCTCTTCTGCCAACCATGGGCATCTCTTTTGTCAGGAAATGATACTGGTGCCAACTGCACCCAATGAACAGCCTAAATCTTCTGTTCCTCCCTCCCACCCTAAGCTGATGGCCTTATACAGTGTTCATACATTGTTATTTACTAATTTAATTACTATATTATCTTCAGAAATTGTTCAGCTGACTTCAGCCCTTTCTGCCTATCTGTGACAACTTCTCCTAGGAAGGGTTTCTGCCTCATGAAGTCAAGTTTGAGAGATCTCCCTAGCAAAGACTGAGGCTGAATTTTAGAAGGTGTCTGTGGCATTTTTGGTGGTGAGCATTGCTGTTTTCTTCCCACCCTTTCTAAATCAAGTGGCATGCATCTACCATTTCACAGATGAGGAAACTGAGGTGCAGAAAAGGGAGGTGACTTACTCAAGGGCATACAGTCAACTGAGAGCAGAGTCTGCACCAGACCCCAAATTTCTTGATGTGAAGTGCCTTTGCTCAGTTCTGAGGGTGGTGTGATAACTAATAATAAACTACTGTGCAATAAGCATCAACTGTACACCTGGCTGTGTGCCAGACACCTGACACAAGTCATCATCACAGCAATTCTAAAGAGCATCACTAGTCCAAATAAGAACTTGAAAATAAAATTATAAAGTAATATATGCATAAACCAGAATACTTCAAATAATACCGAAAGGCATAGAATGAAAATAAAAATCTTCAGTGCTGTCCCCTCTTTGAGAATCACAGTGCTATGTTTTCATTCCTCTGGAGGCTCTCTCCATAACTCATACACAGATGTGATCATTGCTTTATGATTGAGGACAGGGAGGCTCACAATCAAGATAACCAGCTGTGACGGCCTGACTGCAGGCTTGGCACTTCTATTATTCCACTTAGCTAAGGTGAGTGTGGACGAAAAGGAGTGAGTGAGGCCACAGATAAAAATGGTCAGGTGAGAGTTTACATCACCCCTTTCCTCTCCTCCTGCCCCTTCTAGGCTCCTACTATTGGTACAGTTTTTCAGGGCCTGAGACCATAGGCCCTTTCCATGCAGATAACCTGATGATCATTTGTGATTGCTGAATTCTTTTCAGGCCTCAGAGCAAAATGGACAGGCAGCTCTCCTCAGGCCACTATCACCCGAGTAATGTCACCTCTTATTGTCACCTCCATGCTGCCTTCACCCCAGACTAGCTCTGGGACTGGGGTAAGACTCTTAAGTTTTAATTTCCCTGCCTATCTCTCAGCATTCATGGGGGACCCAAATGAGAGACAGGGAAAGGACTGTGTATACCTAAAATCTCTAAATAAAGCAGCTACTTCAGAACCCGGTGACCCTTCAATTCAGAACAGCAGATTTTTTTAGGGCTCTTTGCAAAATGGTGTGTTTTGGGGAGTTAAGAGTTTGCATTGTGCCTTTGTTATGTCAATAGGAACAAGGCTATATGTGTGTCATAAAGTGAAAAGGGCTGTTCATTTATCTGTGGAAGAAGGGAGCACTGAATCTTGGGATCAGAGAATTTGGGAATACAAAGTGGATTTCTTTAGGCTGGAGAACACACTTAGCTAAGCTGGTGAAGGCAGAGGAGGCAGTTATCCCACTTGGGGTGCCCAGTAGTTTAGTAAGAGGTGTAGCTGAAAGCATGCTCTAGCCTGTCCCTTTAGGTAAGTGTCCACCACCAAAGGCTGACCTGGGACTGTCTCAGGGCAGACAGAAGGGAGTGCGGATAAGTGGCTGGGCAGCATGAGTTTCCCAGAACCAGCGATTCCATAAGTTTGTTATTGTTTGAGTGGAAAGGGGAGAAGTATTAGGAAGATGGATGTGATCATTTTTCCAAGAAGCTAGTCCTGGCCTCGAGGCTCCTTCATTCTGCAAGAATCTTTAGAAACATCCTGAATGGAGGGGACTCCAAGTGAGAGCAAATAATAGGCTGTGGCCATGGTCTCCTAGGCTTTTCAGAGGAGGAGCAGCTGGGGAGGGGTGGTGTATCTGAATGCACTTCTAGACATATGCAAAACCCTGTAAAATGCACAAATCCACAATAGTACGGGCAAAGAATCTGAGCGTCAGGCAGGAGGAAGTTGCATGAAGAGGGCTGGAGAGTGGGCTGGTTCCAGAGAGAAACCTTGACAAGGAGACTGGCCTTGGAGGCCCAGCCAGATTTCTGAGCCTGCCTTCAAAGCCTGCGCCAGCACAAAGGATGCTGCGCCCCCTGGTGTCAGACTGGCAGCCGCCGCCAGCTCGCTGCAGTGGGGACCCGCGAGTAGTGAGACCCAAAGACCAGCTGGAAAAGTCCACTGGTCAGATGCCTTTTCTTCTGTTTGCAGAGTGAGTTGAAGTTGAAATAGCCTTTGCTTTCTCAACTACTAAGTCTAAATAGAGACTCTGATGTAGAGAGAGCAGGGACTGGTTTTTCTTGCATGCAATTCAGGAGAACAGGACAATGCCTGTTTAGAAGTAGGCTGATGGGGTGGGAAGTACACTAGCCTAAAGCAAAATCCTGCATTTTAGGTAGAGTGCTGGTCATGGCGAGTCATTAAAAATTTTAGAGCCTCCCTTTCCATGTATTAAAACCGAAGGGGTTAGAGTAAGGTGTTTTAAGGTCTTTTGCAAGCTCTAATACTGAGATTTATTGGATAATTATTATACTATTTTCCCAGAGCCTTGTGAGTTGGACATTTTTTCTATTTACACACAAGTGCAGATGTTATACGTTTCAGCATCATGAGTTCCCCAATTCTGGGCAAGGATTTGTGTGTGTGTCCCCTTCCTTTTAAAAATGCAAACTATGCCTCTTTTTGGCGCAGAAGCTGTCCCTCTACCTTTTGTGGGGCCTTCTACAAAAAGCAGCAGAGTGAGCAGGTCTTCAGTCTCTGCTCTGTTTCTTTTAAAAATAAAGTACTAAAGTGCTGGAAATTATGCTACTAAAGTGTTACATGTGGTAGGTGTGAATATGTGCTTCAATAGTTCCAGGCACAAGACCAAAACTTCCCCAGAATTAGCAGAGTTTTCAGCTATAATTTGGCTCACATTTCTACAAATAGGTACAAAGACCAATTTGGGAGTCTGCTCTCTCTCAGGGGCTGTATGGTTGGGTCCCATTGAAATTTCAGGCTGTTCCTGGTATAGTCAGGTGATCTTAAGTAGAAACAGCCTGAGGAAAAATTACGTCATCACCAAGAGTTTGCTCTCCTTAACCCTGCAGTCCAGTCTCTGACAGGAGTGGTCAGCTGTGCCTCATGGCAATATCTCCTCTCTGCACTCAGCCTGAACTCTTATCTCTGTGTCATGGGTACACTTTGTGTTTTTGTTTTTGTTTTTGTTTTTAAGAAACTGATTCTAGTGCTGCAAAGGGTCCCCCGAGCAGCCCCTCAGGCTCTCGGAAGTGGTGTAGTGTGTGGCAGCCATTGTGCTGTGACAGGCAATGTCAGTGTTTGACGTGCCACATGGGAGCAGCAGGTCCATCGGCAAGAGAGAAGCGACTGGAGGACAAACAGCAGCAGAAACGGGATGGCCGATTGCAGCTGTTGAGGATGGTGTTAGTATGGTGATTTGGAGCACTGTGCCTCCCCCTCAGGGAACAGCTGTGTTATGGGTCAAATTGTGCTGTATCCCTCTAAAATTCATTATGTGGAAGCTCTAACCCCTAGTACTCCAGAGTGTGAGTATTCAGAGTCTTTAAAGATGTTACTAAGTTAAAAGGTGGTCATTAGGGTGAGCCCTAACCCAAAGTGACTGGCTAAGTCCTCGTAAGTGATTAGCACACAGGTACAGAGGGAAACCCATAATGAGGACACAGTGAGAAGAAAAGATATTCCCCAGGTATGACTGCCTGGGATTCTGCATGAGCTAGTGTGGCTCTGACCAAGATTCTTTTCTCTCTCTGGGGTGGGCCATGAGAACCTCACAATATATTGAAGAAAGGCCCAACAAAAGGCACTAAGTGTTTGGTGTGGGGTGAAGGACTGGGTTGGCCCCACATGTGGCTGATGCTGGCAGCTCTCCCATACTCATCCATCCAGGCACCGAGTTGCACTTTGGGAAACTGGACCTGCATATGTTCCCCAGGATGATCAGCAAGACCCTATGGGGCAGTGCAACCCCATTTAAAAGCACCACAGAAACACAGCAAGTGACCACAGTGAGGGGGACTGACAGTTGGTGAGCAGGGCTCTTTCTCCTTCAGCTGAGCCAGTCCTGGGATTACTCAGTTGGGCTGGGCTATGAGGGCTGAGCTGCAAGAGTGAAACCTGAACTGCTTGTTTCAAGGCAGACCTGATACTTAATTGTAAGTAAATGATATTTTTTCATGGTATATGCCATGACAGTTGATTCTAAAACTTTGGAAGAGAAAGTTTGGTCCCTAGTGAAAGGAACACCTGTCCTTGGTGGAATGGTCATGAGGATATTATGAAGAGACATTATTCTTAAGAATGTACATTGATTTATAGAACCTCACTGAAAGTATTATAGTGGAATGTTTGGTCAGGAGGTCTGCCTTTTCAGTTCTATTTCTGCCCAGTACTGGCTAACTGGAGAGTGTAAATTTTAAAAGAAGTTAATTTCTTATGCACATTTATGCAAATTCCCTTAGGGGAATGAGTGGAAGACTGTTTGAGACACTCTGAATTTCTTGGAAGAAAGTTGTTATATAAATTAATATAGAGGTTTTGGGGTTTTTGTTTTTTTTTTTTTATCATTGCAGGTCTGCAGAACACATGGAAGAAGTCTCCCATCGTGCAAGGGAGAAAATGAAACTCTACTGGCCTCTATCAGGGAAGTTAAAAATTTCCCCCTCTTTCTTGCAAGTTTCCCAAATCACAAGACTCTGATTTCCAGGTCAGAGAATAAGATTTCATTTTTATTATCCTTTACACTTTGCACATGAAGAGTCCCCAAAGGAGTATGTGATGGACTGATTATTGGGAGCCTATGTTGGGCAAGGCCAGGACTCCGGTGCCTCGTGGAGTACTCGGTCACGCCTGCAGTGATCTGGGGACCTTAAGTCAGCTCCTACTTTCTAATGCCAGACAGCACCCTCCCCTCCCTGGAGCTGGTAAGCAGGACTTCTCCTCGGGACTGAGCCAGTCCTGGGATTCTTAAGGGGTTGGGCTAGTGACCCAATATTGAAGAGGATTCAAATATGTATGTGGCATTTCTGATTTAATTCCTAAATGACAGTTGCCTTAAGCATGTGGAAGATAAGAAACCTTGCTGAATGTTTCAACTTAAAAGAACATTGGTTTAAGAGAAATGAATACTATGTCCACAAAAAAACTTGTGCATTAATGTTCACAATAGCATTATATTCATAATAGCCCAAATGACAAAACATCCAAATGTCCATCAACTAATAAAAGGATAAACAAAATATGGTATACCCATGCAATGAAGTACTATTTGGCAATAAAAAGGAATGAAATACTCATACAAGCAACAACATTGATGAATCCTAAAACACTATGCTAAGTGAAGGAAGCTAATCATGAATAACATATTGTATGACATTCCTAGAACAGGCAAATCCATAGAGACAGAAAATAGCCTAGTGGCTGTGGAGAGCTGGGAATCAGAATGCAGGCAATGGAAGTTTCGGGGCAGTGCTACAGAGCATCCTTCTGGGGGATGAGATTATTCTCAAGTTAATTGTGATGGAGGTTGGACACCTCTGTGAATGTACCAAAAACCATTGAATTTTGTGTTTGAAATAGGTGAATCACATGGTGTGCAAATAATATTTCAAAACAGCTGTTAATTATTTTAAATGATACTTAAAAAAAAGACCAGTGGTTTATGTCTCTTTTTCTGAAACTCACCACCTTCAGATCCATATGCCCAGGCTTACAAACAGATTTTATGAGCTAAGTAAAGTGAAAATGTGAAAAATAGTGATTTTTCCTTAGTTGGATTTGCAGATCAGTACATATCCACAATACTTGTACCTGTGACTGTTTTGAACTCTCTTGAAAAATGTTTCCTTAGGCTAACATTATTAAACTATGTTTAAACAATGATAGTTAAGTGGCTTTCTCATTTCTGTTTTCCCCATATTCTTCTCCCCCTCCTCAAGTCATAGCACTCCAGTTTTCTCTTTAGGACCCACCCACCTTCTTTTTAGTTCCTGTGGTTTAAGTATTGTTGACCCTTTCTTTGCCTTAGGCTTTGTGACTCAAGCCTGGTCAACCAGCAAACTCTGTAAAGTGGTGTGTTGTAACTGGTTCACACCAGCACCGCCAAAACAACTCGTAAATTTTTAGGAATTCTGTGAGTCAGTTGTTAAACATGATCATTATTAAAATTTAAATTATATGAATTTATAATTAAATAAATTACACTTAAAGTTAATAGGCACTCAAAAATCCATCACTTTCTATTTATTTGGGTACATTTTACTATTATGTATGCTCTAGAGGTTACATCTGTTAGATTGGTATGATGGAAGGACTATGTGAGGACATGCTACTGTGTATCTCTTCCAACTTCCTCTTCAGTGACTTCCCAGTGGTAGCTTGACATTGGCCATGGTTGCGGTATTTATACTACGGAATTAGGCAAGTACTATATAATCAAGGCTTCACCTTTGCTGTGAATGTTAAACATGTACCAGCTCAAGTGGGTCCAATGGTGGTCCCCAGAAAATATGTTTGTGTCTTAGTCGCTGGCATTTCTGAATATACTTATTTGGAAAAAGGGTTTTTGCAACTGTAATTAAGTTAAAAATCTTGAGATGAGGTCATCCCGTATTATACCAGTATCCTTATGAGGCAGAGAAAGATTTGAGACAGACACAGAGGAGACACAGATAAGAAGAGGAGGCAATGTGATCGCACAGGCAGAGATCAGATTGATGTGGCCACAAGCCAAGGAATACCTGGAGTCACCAGAAGCTGGAACAGAATTTCCCCTAGTGCTGCTGGAGGGAGCACAGCCCTGGTGGCATCTTGATTCTGAATGACTGGCCTCCAGAAATTGAGAAAGAATAAATTTATCTTCTTTGAAGCCACCCAGTCTATGGCAGCCGTGGGTAACTAATATACTAGCATACCATGTATGGTTCAGGGTGGGCTATGCGATCCAAGCTAGGGCAATGAAAGATTGGCTTCTTTTGTGAAAGAAACGGTCCCCAACTTGGGGCTGCCAAGTGGTCCCGTGTCTGCTACCATACTTGCCCACAAATGAAAGCAGTGCAGAAAGTGGTCAAGGTGGGATCTAGAAAGAGAAAAGAGAGAGAGACATTCGGGACAGCATTGTTCCAGGAGCTGGGCCTGGTCTACCCCCAGAACTTCTATTATACAGGCCAATTTCTTTTCATTTTAAACCAAGCTCCTGAGTTTGAGAGAAGATTTGAAAGTGCTTATTTTCACAACAGGATTGTAAATACATACAAGTGCTATCTTGTGATCAGTTCTATTTCAATCAGGCATAACTACAAGCAGAAAAATATATATCAAACAGTGAAGAACCTAGGATCTACCTGAATTCAATGGTATTCGTTTGTTCCACAAACACTCACTGAGCCCAACCATGTCTAAAGCATTTCCGGATGGATACCCATCCATTTAAGAACTTACAATTAATTTGCCAGTAAGGAGTTTAATATAGCCCACATTATTAAGGTCGCCATCAGTATTAACTTTTCATTATTCAGTCCATATTCTTCTGGATAGTACTAAATTCATTTAATTTTATTATATTTTCCTTAAGTGAATTTGTTTAATGTACAATCAAAATATTTTAACTTTTATGAGATTATATTTAAGCACATTCACAAATCATAAAAAGTATTTTGTCAAATCAAATAATTTGGGTTGGGAAGATATTCTCAAAACGATGTTCAGTGACATTGTACCTTTGGTAATTTTGTACCTTTTAAGAATTTTTATTTTCCATTATCCTTAGTAATTTATTAGTGGGGACTAGCACATTTCTGAAAAGAGTATGTCACAGAAAATCCCAGGGAGAGACATACTGTATTAAACTCATTTTAAAATAAAAAGAAAATCTTTTTACCTTTACCGTTTCTATCTTTAATCATTTTTCTACTTCAAGAGGTTTAAAATTAATTTTGTCCCCCATAATCCTATTTCTTTCCTCTACTTTTGAATACCTTTGTTTTTTTGATGAGCACATTTTGGACGAATTCCCAGTCAACTTTTAAAATCTAATTAAACTCAGCTAAGTTTAACTCAGATAGCATTTAGAGTCAATTTCTTGATAGTTGAATAATTAGGAGCCTATCCTGGGAATTCTTTAGAAAATGATTCCTGAGGGTTGTTTGTTGCTAAAATTCCCTTTACTAGTATTAATGTCAGTAGCATCAGTAAACTAACGCCTGCTTGTTTTGACTTAAAATAGAAATGAGCTTCCAAATGCAAATATCCAAATACTATGTTATTCATTAGCAGTTTTATATTTGCTAGTAACATTACTTATCAAAAAGACAATTATGTTGAGTATTTTTAAGATCTCCCCTCAATAAATCATCAAATACATAACGAATAAGCTAGCAAACCACATACATACATACATCATAGGAAATAAGAGATTTCATTCAGGACATACAGCATATATTAGTTGATCTATAATAATTCAAGGCTACTTTCCTTCTAGCCTAGAACAATCCTTCCTTCTTTACTACAAAAAGTAGCCACCAACATCTTTTGGAAATTAGGATTGTTATCAATATAAACTTAAAGGAAAACATGACAAAATAAAAATTATTTTTATAATCCCTATAGAAGCCTAAAATAAAAGTTGGGAATATATGAAGTTTACCAAAGGCAGTGGAAAACAGATTCAAAATATGTGTTTAGGAAACCACTTTCTTTCCATTAACAAAAGCAGCTTTTAAATGTTACTCATTCTTGATAATGCTGACTAAAGAGAACCCAGGTTTGCTTTTCCCCTAAAGCTAAAAAGAAACTCGCCACCAAAGTTAAAATACAAAGAACCAGAAAAAAAAATCAGTGATTTGTTGCTTGATGGAAAATTTATGTCAGGGATACAAGACTTTTTTGTTACACTAAATTGTTTTCTTCATGTGGAAAACAGTGATAGAAATCTAGGTGAATGGATATAATTAAGCAGTTGTGTGGCTCCAACTCTAATTTTTTTTTAATCAAATGTCTCAACATTTACCCAGGAACCAGAAGAGAGGAACGGCTTTTTAAGAGTGAGGTCCTGAAAACATTTCCAAGCTGCCTGGATAAAAGTTTGGAATGACGACGATAGTGAGCCATCCTGCCTTGGACCCCAGTCTAGATTGATGATCTAATACATCTCTGACTGCCATAGTTTTATGAGCATCAAGAACTGGGCGCCTGCCACTGTCAACAAACAGAGCTTCTCCAGAGCTTGTACATCCACAGAAACTCAAGTACCCCCCAGAGCACAGATCACACGATCTCCCAGGGCTCACGGTGTTTCCTCCAGCTTTCACCACCTGTGAGATGGAAACTGCTCTTCTGCAGGATGATTCTTAAAGAAAAGGGAAGTGTGCCCAGTACTCTCCCATGTTATCTTGGTTTTTAGAACAGAATGAGCACTGAGAAACTAATGAAACTTAGCTTAAGCACCCTCCTTCTTCCAGGCCCTTTCCAAAGCCCTGTACCTAGTTTTGTATTTGTAATTTTGCATTCTTTTTGTTAAAAGAATCCCCTCAATTGCATAAGCTACAGACACTCCCCACCAAACAAATGGGTATCTGCTCCTCAACCAAAGAGAACTGGCACAAAATCTTAGCTTGATAAAAGTATAAAACTTAAACACAAACTCCTCTTCATCTTTTTTTGGACACTGCCTAGCTGGGGCCAACTGCCATTAAAGATGAGATCTCTTAGTTTGAGTCTCTGGTCCTCAGATGCCTTCTCAACTGCAGCAGTAGTTAAAATACCAGCCATACTTTAAGCTTATTCTCCTTAGCTCCTCCTTGAAAGAACACTCTACCTTGGGGTAATTATTACAATGGCTTATAGATTGTAAAGACCAGAAGTATTTCCGTGCCTGGTCCTCCCTTTGTTTAAGTGGCATCACTGTTCCAGTGTCAGCTAAGCTTTGCTTCCCAGTAAAGTTAATGGATTTGGACTAGGCTTCTACACTTTCCTAATAGGGCTCTCTAGGGAGGAAGCCACAGAAATAGTTAGGTTGTGAAAGTTTGGGGGGGGAGGTTAATGACAAAAATAATGGCATGTGTGCGCTTGAGTGCACGTGCACGTGCACACACACACATACACAGTGTCCGGCGGAAGTAATGCCCCCGTGAGTGTGGTTGGTAGGGAATAATATGGATGTAATAAGTTATAGTTTAATTCAAACATTTCACCTGAAATATCATATGGTGTGCTTGAGTATGATATTGTTATGTTAGAGAATTACATGGTTATGATTTTGTAATAAAAGATTTTGTATTAAAAAAGGGATGTTATTTGTGATGGACCCTGTATAAAACATAGCTTGAAACATTATAATAATATGTTGCATAGAAAGTGAAAATCTTCTTTAATCCTGTACAGCTGGGAAACTAGTTAACTTATTCAAAGCATATATGAAAATTTCATTTATTATTTTATAAAAATGAGATTATACTCTCCACTCTGAAGAGTGCTATACTCCACCTTGCAATAAGTCTTAGATGTCTTTCCATGCTGGTCTGTAAAAAGCAATCTTTTTAGTCTTTTAAAAAATGGCTCCATGGTATTGTACTATATTTCTGAACCACACTTCCTTAACCAATTGCTGTTAATGCACATTTGGGTTCCTTCCAGTTTTCCCTGTAACAAATATTCTTGCAAACATCACTTTACACTTACATCTTTGGGCAGTTGTAGGAGTATTTCTTTATGATGAATTCCCAGAAGGTGAATTATTATTGGGTCAGAGGGTATGAGTGTTTCATTTTTAATAGCTATTGCCAAATTGCCCTCCAATAATTTTATACGGATTTACACCCCCAACCACACTGTAAGAAGGAGGCTGCTTCCCCACCCTCCTTAGCAACACTAAAATCATGCACTTTGGGGATGTCTGATGTGAGTTAGGAGTTAAGAGGTTCAGCCTGTGGAGTTTTTTCCCTTTGTGAACAGCTAACAAAGAGATCAAAAGTCTCCCCCTTTCCTTGATGAGCCCCCTGCTCTGAGTGAGCCAATACCCAGTCAGACATCTGACTAATGTGAGAGATGGAAAATTCTAACACCTACTGCTTGTGTCTAGCTGAATTTGCTTGAGATAATTTGTCCATGAATGTATAAGCAAATGTGTTAGAGTGTTCTAATAACTACAAAGAAATATAAACTGGTCTTGACTTTAGCACTGCTATTTCAATGTAAACAACATAGTTAACACTATAGCACAAGAATGTTTACATCTGTACAATTATTTGATTTCATCCCTGTGTTTATTGGAACAAAGTAATTTGAAAAATCTATTCTTTAAAGAGATGCAAAAAGTGACCTTGAATCAACCCATTAAAGAAGAGCAAGGTTTGCCAACAGCCAGTCTTCAGGAGCTCAGTTGGAGGTTTACTATGGTTTACATTTCCAGAATTAGCATCACTGGTCATTAAACTGGGGAAAAAAAATTGAGGATTATCCAGTCAAAAGGTTTGGAATCTCTGCTCTACAAAGCTTTAGAGTTGCTTCAAGGAAACAAGAGGTTGACAGAAGAGAAAAGTAGCCAGGGGTTAAATGTTCTTGGTATTCTAATCCTAATTCTACCACAAGAGCCCTGCTTGGAACTATTTTACATGGTGAGCTACAAGTTATGTTATCTGGAACAAGCTGACCTCTTACTTTCCTCTTTTGCAAAATGGACATGATAACACTGCCTATTTGAGAGTAATGAAGTCATAATTAATTCATACTGCACATGTAAAGTGCTTAGCCCAAAGCACCACCTGTGCCAAGGCTCAATAAATGTTTGCTATTTTATTATTTAAGATTTTCCTTTGAAAGAAGATTCTACTGCTAAAAAATACATTTCAAAACCACCCATTTATCTTTGTCATCTGTAAAACACGGTGATTAATTCAGATGGAGGGATTTAAATTTTTTTTCTTGATTCCCAATCAAATGAAGGTTCTCATTCTCGGACCCTAGTCCCAGACAGCTGGGATCTCTGAAAGTAATGCAGCCTCCCTCACACCAGGAGGCACCATGTGCCGGTGGGCTGGCCAAGACGGGGGCTGCTCTATTAGTCCTCCAGTTGATTTATGGAAGAAATATGATTGTATGAAGAAAAGTGTTCTCTGCCCCATGGGAGACAATCCCTATAGGTTCATCACAAGGATTAACACGTTAAAAATATTACCTAGTTGCCATCTTATCTATGATTTTAAGGACAATTGAAAAAAGAATTCAAAAATAGACACTTAAACCTTCTAAGACTGGCTGAATTTTCTATCCTTGGCCAGACATTTTTAAGAGGAAGAACTCATCCAACAAACATACACTCTTATCAATCCTTTTCTTAGAAAAGCTTGTTTTTGAGTAGGGGAAGTTTGCAAGTTTTCCTAATGAATCACAGACATGAGGAGGAGGGGGAGAGCCTCAAGCATTTTCCTTTTTGAATGGTCTAACATGAGACCAACAACTAGGGAGCAGAAGCAAAACCTTCCAAACTGTGTATTTTCTACCCAAGAACTCTTTCCATGCCAGCCACTTCTGCTGCCTGAGAGCCAGACGTGGGATGGGGAGGGGCTTCTCTGTGTCAGGCCATTTGGGGTCTGTAGTAGACTTAGGAACAAGTAGACATAAAAGCTGTGGAATTAAGGGTTGAAAACAGCATTTAATGAAACCCCTCCTTCCAGACGCTCTTGATCAAAGTCTGTGCTTGCACTAAGACAATCGATCTACAGTTGCATACATAAAATGTTGGCAACACTCTGTCCTCATTGCTTTCAACAGAGGTTTTAGACCTCTGAAACTGGGCATCGTCCCAGCATTGAGACCCAGTTCATGACACATGCCAGAGGACACACCACCACAGCCGAGGCCCGTGCAACCACTTTCTTTTAACCTCGCGTCTGTGAAGAATTACTTTCCAAAAAAATAAGTGAAACCCGATGTCTTCTCCGGGTGGTTATTTTTGCGCCTATGAAGTCAATAAAACTCTCCAGATTTATTAGACAGCCCTGCTGCGGAAGACAAGGCAACTTCCTATTCCCCAGCAGAAATGTGTGCCTTTCCTTTCAGTAACCTTCTGACCACAGATTTTAATTTTACTCATTTCTTTTGTTCTTCCCAGAAAACCTATCAGAATCACTGAGATAAGTGAGTTGACCTGCATTAAAATCCCTCTCTCTGGCATCCAAGAGTGACAGAATGAACACATTTCAGGCTTCTCTAGCTTTTCTTCATTGTTTCCTATTTCAGAGGGGCTCTTTTTTCTTCACATCAGAATCAGCAAGGTGTTTGGCTGTCTCTTCTTCCACTACATTAAACCCTAAACGTAACACCTACCAACAATTTCTACTCCTGTGAGAGCCCACTAACCATGGGTTGATGGCCATGATAATGACAATTTGATTCAATTCTATTTAATACAACTGAGCCCTATTATATATGCCAGGGCTCTCCTGGATAGAGAGATGCAAATATGTAGAGGATAATGTGCATTCTTTCAAGGAGCTTAGAGTTTACTAAGGAAAATAAACATGTTAACAAGTAAAAGTCATTGATTGTGACAGATAATTAATAAACAGAATCTTATGGGATATAAAGACTAAAACAAGGAAAGGTAATGAAAGGCTTCCCAGAGGAGACAACTCTTGGGCTGTGTGTTTAAAGATGAGTAGGAGCTCATCAGATGAATCTGAAGAAGGACAAGCCCAGCAGGGGGACCAGCAAGTGTGGAGGATTGGAGGTGTGAAATAGCATAGCACATGTGGGACTTAAGAAGTTCTGTGCATTGGGAATGAAGGTCAGAATGTTGTATGCAGCCTGTGTTCACATATGAATGTGGGTATATTTTTTAGGTGAGGGGGAACTGCTGAAGAGGTTAGGGGCTTAGATCAATTGTAGCATGGTCAGGAACGGGGGACCAGTGGCTGAGTGCTATCCAGGGGAGAGATGAAGAGAGCCTGGACTAGGCCAACATGGTAGAAATGGAGAGGGAGATTTCTAGTGATACCAAAGAGGACATAGTAGCAGATATGCACAGTAGAAGTGACAGCAAAGAAGGAGAAGGTAGTAAAGTTGTAAAGATTCCTGCTTCAGAATGATTTTTAAGCAGTTGTATTCCAGTATTTAAAAGTGAAAATTACCTCCCAGTTGCTTTTAATTCTAAGTTATTGGCTCACTAAAATTTCCTTCTCCACTTATTTGCAAAAATGACTTGAGGTAGGGAAGAAACACGGCAACGAGAGCCAGGGCCACCCTGTCTGACTGTGCGGCCTTGCCTGTCTATGAACTGATGAGGAGCATTCGTACAGCATCGGCCCTGGTTCTGTCATTCAGAATATTAATGAAAGAAATGTATGCCAGTGTGTTCTTGACGAACTTGAGTTTTGATTATCCTCATGTCAAAATGCCATACATGTCAACTTAACTGGCACTTCCCTGGATGTTAACTTCTGGTTCATTTGTTCATATTTTAGGACATTTTATAGAAAGTGCTTTGTCTACATGACTCATTGGTTTTGGCAAAGAAAAGGGGAAGAAGTAATATAGCATTTTGAGAGTCAGATAACTCTTGGTTTGTTCCTTATGAATTTGGCCAAAGCACCTAAACTCAGTTTCCGCAAATGTATAATGGGACAACATTAATATCCGTGTCATAGGTATAAGAATTATTATGCCAATGAATAGTACAAGTTAGCACATAGTAAGTGACAGTTTTTAGTACTTTGTGTGATGCACTGTGCAGGGTGCTTGATGTGTAATATCTTGTAATCTTCAAGTGTCATAGGAAAGGAAATTCAAGCTATATAAAGACAGTGTTTTTGTTCTTATTCATTATATTCCCAGTCCCCACAGTAATGTCTGCCTCAAAACACATAAGTGTTTGGCTAAGAGCAATTAAATAATAACTTATTCAAAGTCAAAGATCCAGTAAAGTAGCATAATGAAGATTCAGAACTGCATCTGCATGGTACTAAGACCAGCGCTCTTTTAACAAGTTCTCAGTTTTACTGTATAAATGAAAATGATCTAGAAGTTGATGGAGGGGCTGTTTTGTGCCTTCTTTTACTACCAGTTATCGACTTATTTAATTATCAAGTTTAGGTTCTTAGGACAAGTAGTTCCTATTTATATAATTTAAAAGTCATTTTTGAGTATTTCTACATGGGTCAAGCTCATGGCTGATAATTTTTTCTTTTTGGGCCCTATTTCCTTTTTTTTTCATGTTTTCTTGGTGAGGTCCACCTACAATAGTCTTCTGAAGGTACGGCAGCTTTAACACCTCCAACCTAGAAGTCATCAACCAGCCCCCACCTCTCCCTTCCTTCTCGGGAACCCATTCCAAAAGCCCTGCTCTCCCTCATGTCTTGCTACATAGCACTTTAATCTACTCAGGCACTCAAATTAGTGAGTTTAGATTCAATCTTTACTCCTCCCATTTTCTTTATCTATCAGGTCACCAAGTTTTATTGTCTCTATCTCAAAAAAGTTTTTCAAATCTGACTTTTCTTTTGCATCTCAACTGCTACTTTGTAATTCAGTACTTCGTCATCTTGTCCTGAAGGTTTTGACAGCTTCCTAAATGCTCTTCTTACTTTCAGCCCCTTCCCTTACCAGCCTTCCTGTAACCCATTGCAAATCCTTTAGTGGTGCTCCTCCACCTTTGGAGTAAGAGGTTATGCTCCCTACTATGTAATATTGCATTTAAAACCAAGCACAGTCAGACTTTCCTACCACTCTCTTCTGGAGTCCTTGGCTTTCACTATACTGAACCACTCGAGGTATCCCGAACACCCAATACACTTTAGAACTTTGTGCCTATCTTCAAGTTGCTTCCTCTGTCTACAATGAACTGCCTCTCTTTTTTGACCTTGAAAACTCCTGTTCAGTTCTTGAAGTTCAACCCAGTGTGACCTCCAAGCTGGGGCCTTTTCACCTCCCCCATGTGGCTCAAGGAAAATGAATTGCTCCCCTTTGAATTCATCATAGCACTTCCAACGCTTTTATTAAAATTAGTTGTTTATATATTAATGGTTCTTGGATCTTTAAGGTCAAGGACCATTTAATTCATCAATGTAAACCCAATCCCAACACAAGGATAGTTTAGTTTTTTCTATTTGAGAAAAAAGAGTACATTGTTTTTTTAAAAAAAAATAAGTGAATAACACTGTAAGTGATAAAAGGGAGATACATCATGTAGAAGGTGGGATAATCATAACAGATGTCTGGAAATTTCAGTCTAGTTCATAGCAGGTATGCAATAAGCGTGGGTTAACCCATGAATTAATCTATTTTATGCACACTTGACTTGACTCTGGATACAACCTTCCTTAATGACAAAGGTAAAGAAGAGCTATGGAAAGGACAGATTGGCGTCAGGATCCTATGAAACTGGAAACGCACTAAAATCAGATCACTCCTAATAGTGAAGGTGCATCATACTTGACTGCTTTTCTTGCCCTTGTATGGATCACCCTCACCATGGAGTGTCTTAAAAACCTTCTTAGAGTTCTATCAATTTTATTGTTTAAAAATTTCAAACAAGCCAGAGAAAAAACCCTTACAGTTGTACAAGGGCTTGGTTATCTCTGGAACTTCTGTAATTTTTCCATCTTATGTGTCAGCTTTGGAAATAAGTTTTTACTTTTCTGTTTCAGGAAAAGGCATGAGTGTAATGAACTGTAATACTAAACAGATATCTAAGTTCCTACTTATTAGGGTATATAGTCTACACATGCCTCTTGAAGGATTTTCAGTGCTATACAGATGGGTTCTAAAGAAAGTCAGACCTCACTCACTGGATGGGGCTGCTCTGGGTCCCAGTTCTGACTCTGCCACTCGTCACTTGAGTGATCTTCAGGCAAGTCGCTTAAACATCAGCCATCCTTTGTTCCCTGAAGTAGAAAAGGCTGCCATTTTGGAGCACCAAGACAAATTTGGGACCACAGATGCACGTTGTTTACTCTCTACCATGTTTGAATGAGGTGACAATTTAATTGGGAGATTTTATGTAAGAACACAGGATTTTATTTTCCCTTGAGAAATCAGGTCTGGCCACATGGGTCCCACAGTCCTACCCAGTTTGTAGTAGTTTCCCCATTTAACAGGGCATGGGCTCTCCAGGGTCCCAGTAACCTCCTCATTTTCTATTGCCCTTTGGCTGCCCTACAGAGAGGCAAAATACCAATTGTTATTCTTCAATGTGCTCAAGGGTTATATTAAAAAATATTTAAATACAAAGGCATGGAGACTGATTTATCAGAATGGACACCTTTGTGCTAGAGCAAACTGCTGGGGGAGCCTTGCTCTCCCCAGCTGCTGGGTCATGGTAAGGTCCAAGGACAGATGGAGGAAGAGAAGGTGTGGTCATCACTCGGTGGGCTGAGAGCAGCATCTATATGCCAACTGGTAAGAGCCTCAGGTGCACACCACTTGAATGTCAGCACTACTCCAATGTTGCTTTCCTAAGGTAGCAAGATGTATTCCTATGCCCATGTTTCTTAACAAAAACAAGAAAATGAAAGAATACTAGATCGAAAAGACAGAATTATTTTTCTTGCCCTTGGTTGCTTTGTTCATTTACCAACTGGCTTCTACAGCATCTGAGTTTGATTTCCTGGTACTAACCAATCCATAAACTCTTTTCCAGCCTAAGCATAAGGAGACTCTGATTTTATCCATTTTATAAATGGAGTGAAAATTTTGCAAATCAACTTGAAGAGAGGGCATTTTACAGAATTTATATAAGGTCTAAAACACTGTTAGGAATAATAAATCACCAATAAATTATCTCCATGCTCTTATTGGGCTTCTCAATTGTAAAAGCACTCTAATGCTCTTTTTTTTTCTTTTTTAATTTAGCCATGGCTATTTTTCAAATGGAATTAATGACCAAAAGCTAGCCTCATTCTCTAATTACAGTAAGAGACACTAGACAAGAGTTGTTCCAGACACTGACCCATCTTGGCTCAGGGAGAGGTTCTGGGCAGTTTTACTACGTGCTGGCTTAGTACCTGGGGCCAGGAAACATCTGTTATAACATGCAGTCCAGCGGGTGCTCTGCTTAATTATAAAATGGCATTGCAGTGTCCCTTTGAGCTGGCTGGCCTTAGCTTCTAATGCTATACTACCAACGAAAATGCAATTCTTGATGTTCTGATAACTGAATATCCAACTCAAGTGTTGAAAGGCTTTGAGAAGATGAAAAATTTAAACCTTTGCCCTCCAGAAGAAGGTATGGAGGAAGATAAAACAAAGAAATGCTTTCTGAAAGAGATTGAGAAGTTTAGATATGAGTAGGCGTTCCTTAGACACGGACGCGGGGAGCTGATTCCCGAATGACTCATGCTTCTAGAGTTAACTGTTTACTTGGTGCTTCCTCCTCTTCATCCAGAGATCCTGTTTGCAAGGTCAGAGACAATGACAAGTGAGGAGCAAAGGGAAAATTGGAGAAGAGCAGAGGAATGCTTAAAACACCAAAAAGCTTACTCACCTTCAAAAAGAGGATACACTTCTGTAATGAGTTCCTGAAATCAGTTACGGCCCAGGACTTAGAATTTATTCTTGGAGCTTACACTCACTCCATAATGGTGTGAGTCTCTTATCCTCTTATATGCCGATGGGAGAATAGAACCCATTGTTGGCACTGTCTGCTTAGAAATATCTTTTGTCTCATAGCTGTTGTAATCACTTCCAGACCAGTGGTATATTTATGATTTACATAATGTTACCGAGGAAGAATTCTTAAGGATCTTGTCTCTAAATCTTTTTGAATTATTATTTTAGACTCATTGCCAGTTTTTTAAAAGGGAGAAGTTGATGAACTTTTAAACATGTTATTATATGCTCTGAAATAGAAACTCTTTGTTCTTACAAAGTTTCTTGTGGAAATTTAAAGGAGTGTGAGTGTGTGTGTGTGTTTAGAAACAGGTAGAAAAGAAAATGGGTAAAAAAAGAAACTTGAGCTTCACTGATAAAGTTAAATATATATTTTGTGTTTCTACTAGAAAAAAAGAGTTGGTTGATTTGGGGGATCTTAACCTCCCACTTGGGGTGGGTTTAGGAAGGGCAGGTCTACATTAATTTTTCATCATATGTCAATAATTATGGGTAGCAACTGAAGGGTTAAGCTCCGATGCAAGGAAATATCTCTTCATCAGAAAAAAAAACTTGCATATTTTTGAAGATGACATCGGATCAGCCCGTAGATTTCAAGCAATTATGAGATATTATGATTCCTACTGAGTACGTGTTAGTTGGAATACTGTTCTTTTTATTTCTCCACGTCCCAGGGTTGCACACTGAAAGAGCCCTGTTCAACTTCGAGTGTCAGAATTTTGAAGGAAAAATTATAGCAAAATATGTTTAAAACAGTGGGGTCTTATGTGAGTGAACACAACATTTTCCAAGGCTTTCAAAAATCCTTTTGTTAAAAATATGGTTTTTATTTTGTTTCCTTTTTTCTTTCATTCTTTATTATTTTTTTTCTTTTATTTAGCTCTTACCTCCCCTCCTTCCTGGAGAAAAGAAGAGAGAAGTTTCAGAGGATATCTATAACCGCCTACATTTAGGGCCTGGGGATTTACAATGGGTCTGTTTTAAATGAGACACCCCACATAGAAAATAAATAAATGAGAAAAGTTCATCTGTGTACATAACTTCAGTTCCATCAACTGTAGTGACAGTCACAGTGTCTGAGTAAATGTCCCCTAGAGTCATCTTGTGAGCAAAATGATTATTAATTGAGGTTCCTATGAGTTGAGAAATGGGTTGTTCATAAAAGTTAGGGACCCTTCTAGAGCACAAGGAACTGAACACTCAGCCCCTGGGTTGTTCTAAAAGATGAAATGTCTTTTTTTTTAATTGAATTAATTAAAAACAAAACAAAACAAAATAAAAAGCAGGCACAGTGAAGGGCACAGAGTAGGAATGATGAGGAATGAATGTCACATTCATTTTCCTCCATGATATCCTTATTCACAAAGAAGAGAAGTAACTTGTTTGATCAAGTTAAGAATTGCATTTAGCTGTCAGTGACAGTCTTGACTTCTACGGCTTAAATGTCCAAGGATTATTTCTAACATAAAAGAAATCCTACCTCTAGCTTTCTGAGGTTTATATGGTGGCTTCTTAGAGTCATCAGCGTTGCATGCTGTTTGCAGCTCTCTGCTCTTTCATCCTGAGGCCATAATGTCTCTCCAGTCATCATATGTCTCTCCAAGTATGAAAAAGGGAAGGTGGGGGGTTAAAAAGAACACCCCTCCTAGCTTGGTTAACTCCCTTTATGGCACTTCCTCCAAAGTACCTCAGAACATTTGCACTTCTAATTCAGTAACCTTCATCACATGGGCATACCTAGCTGCAAGGGAGCCTGGAAGATGCAGTTTTTTGGGAAGCAAAAATCACTGCCTCAAATGAAAACAGGGTTCTGAACCTAGAAATTAGGGAAAAGCAGGCATAGGATGGGAAACTACAAGTCACTGTCATATACCTATAAAACACCCTTAATGCCAATATATTGTCTAAGATTTATTAATCATTTCTGTTTGAATTATGCAGTTTTTAGGGCACTAACATGAGAAACCACTTTACATTGCACTGTATCAAAGCACATGGCCACTTTTACACATCACTGATTCTTTCCTCCACTATCTGTGTAGTTTAATCTTGGAAATGTTTGTATGCATAACTACAGAGTGGAAAATTCCAAACACCCTTGCCTCAAAATTAGGCAAATGCAGTTTCTTGTCTATAAATTATATATAAAAATGTTCACATCTACAGCAATCTTTTTTTACATTGTTGTTGGAGTTTAAACTTCCTTCATCATAAAAAAGTGTGGATGATTAAAAAATCTGTAGATTCATAGTTAGAGAAATAGAAGAAACTATGAAGAGTAGTACCAAACTAGGAGATACTACTTCCTGCAGGGGTGACCACCCTGCCCTCACTCGAGTTTCTTCATTTTCCCCCTCTACACTGCTTAAAGTTCCACCAGCTAAAGACTCCTCTTGGTTCCCAGTCATCTCCTTCTAAAACTCAGTTTTCAAAATGAGGTATAGTTATTAGTCATTCAACAATCAGTGCCAATTACTTTAATCAGATTGCTTTCCTACTGGCAATGGTGCAAATGTACCAAATCTTAGACATTTATTTATCTAGTTTTCCTTCTCATTTGAGAAATAAAACAAACTCATGAAAAAATTTGGTTGGAACAACAAAAAATATATACTATGTAAACAAGTCTCCCTTTCACTCCAGATTCCAATATTCTTTTTCTTCTTAATGTAACAGTAAACATTTCTTGTGTGTATTATTCAGAGATATACTTTGCATGCAGAAGCATGCATAGGTATAACAGGTATACACACAATGCAAATATATAAAAAATAATTTTGCTTTAGCCAAAACATCATATGCTATGTGCATTATTTTGTGCTCTTTTTAAAAATTTTAAATATCATTGAAGAATTTTTTATCAGAACATATACCTGCTTTTAAAGACTTTAAATACCACTGAAGTATTTTTTATCAGAACATATACTGGCTACATTAAAAAAAGATTCCCTGTTAAAATAGGAGATTTTATTGGGGGAAAGAATTCTATATTTTTGGAATGTGGAGAATTTCAGGGGGGCTGTGTATGTGTGTGTGAAGGCAACAGTGTCCTAGGCCTCTGAAGGAAAACCTTAAGAGGCAGGAGAAGGATGGATTATCCTGGGACCCTAACCCCGATGTCTGACATTGTTCCTCAGAAAATTATGTCCCTAATCTACGTTGACTGCACTTTTAGACTTCCCTAGGTCAGCCCCCATGTATGCCCACTGTCCTGGTTAGCTGTTTATGACAGTATGACCTGAAAAAGCTATTTAACTACAGTTTGCCTCAGTTTCTTCAGCTTTCTAATAGGTATAATAACTGCCTCATGGTAATATTAGAAACATTTGATTAATTAATGCATATGAGGGGCTTATCACAATACCTGGTTCATATTTAGGGCTCAATAAATGTACTATTAATATTACTTATTATTTCAACATTTCCCCCTTCTCCTGTCAAACCACTTCATTCTTATACTGTATAAAATTTCACTGATTGAAATTCACGTAAGTCAACAATGATCATCTTCTAAAAATGAATCATGGTGTTGCTATTTAAAAAGAATGTGATTGTTAATTCGAGGGACCCATTATTCCCACCCACTCCCAGCAATACAGAAGAGGGAAATGAGAGTGTAATTTGAAAATAGAGCAGCACTTTGTACTTCTGACTTGATTCAATTTTGACTTTGATATTAAACATTTTAAAATTTCAACTTGCTCTTACAGAAGGATGCATGCATTTCACCTCTAGAAACGGGGAAACACATTTGAAATGATGTAGAGACCCCATTGTAGAGGTTTGTACTTCACATGCAGAGCTGTACTAATCTGTTGATAATGGAATTACTTCAAAGAGAAGGCTCAGGAAAACTTATAACCAATCACATCTCAGTACATTTTACCCTTCCCCTCGTGTCTAACTCCCTGCATTGATTATTTCTCCCCAAAGAGTCCTGTAATGGACTTCGCTCTGGCAGAAGCTAGATGTGAAATAATGAACGACAATTGTTCAGACAACCTGGAAAGTCCTGAGGCCATTTACAGAAGGATAAAGAAACTTTGACTCAGAGTAGGAGTGGGAAAACAGAGCTATTGAAAGAACAGGGACAGGTATTTTCCCTTCACATTCATTTTCTTAAAATTGAATTAGGTTTCTGTAAAGAGCTGTCTCATAGAATAACAGCCTCTTTATGGTTTTGCTAGCTAAGATATAAAAGTCTATTTGTGGTGTGCTATAAATTCTGACTGCAGGTAAAAATTCCCTACTCACTGGTTGTTTCAATGATAATAAGCATAATGTTTTGTAAATAACCTGGCCCATTTAACCAGGATGAGAAAGTTCTCGGGTCACTGTGGTACATCAACATTTTGACTCTGGATGAGAGGGTAGCCTGAGAGCTTGAGTTGTTTTCACATTATAAAATTCCCTTCTTTTCTGTTTTATGTAGGGGTTTTTTTTAATTAAGAAAAAAAGCATCATATGACCTTTGAGAACAGGCCACAGTAAGACTTCTGGCTTCTGCCATTACTTCTTAGCCAAATAATGTACAATATTGTAAATATATTTGGAATAATGGATTCAATCCAATAACTAGACTCACCTGTGAGCAATAGCCTAATGGAAAATTTTAAATGGTGCATAGCCCACAGAAAGCTCCCTTTCACCTAGATCTAGAATGCTTCTGAGTCTTTAACCACGGGAAGCCCCAAAGAAATAAGGGAAAGCCAGTTTAACCACACTCCTTAAGGTGGTACAGGAGGTTACAAAAGGTGAACTGAGAACTTGAGGGCTTAAAGGCAAGGTTCAAAAAAACAGACCAGAGACCGGTTTGTTGCCTAATACTTGCGCCAGATTTCAACCCAATTAGCTGATGATGTAAACAGAAAAATGTTTCAGTGCAGGTCAGAACTAAGGGGAAATGTCTTAGTTCACTTTGAGCTGATTCGGAATTTAACTATATGGAAAACAAGGAAGCAGAGTAGTCCTGCTATGGCGAAGACTACTGTGGCATGGATGGAACATGGTGAGAGTTCTGCCTCAGAAATGCCATCTCCCCTGGACTGCCCCTGCCTCAAACCTGGTGAAAGAACATGGAGGCCTTGCAGAGAGTAGCAATGTAAGTGGTACCAGGGGAGACACTCCATGCAGGGGGCTTGATGCTTTTCATCCATTCCCTTTAACCCACACAAGCACCTGAGCTGCAGAGGAGACAACCCCATCCCTGCTTCTCACAAGAAGGCATCTGAGTAACTTGCACATAGCCAGGAAGGGGCAGAGCAGGAATGCAAATCCCATTGGGCTAAGCTGGCTGCGGTCACTAGGCGACCTCGTCTGTTCCCATATCTGCCACAATGAGGGCCCCTGTTCCCTCATCCTGGATTTTCCTCACTGTGGCCATCTGATTTCATATGCTCTGTAGATGATCACAGCCCCTGCAGATGGATCTCTTCTCTACACTTTGGTTACAAACTGCAGTGGTGGTTCAACACCCGCAGCAGGGCAGGTCTTACTGCATTCATGACAACTTTTGACACGCCCACAAAATCCAACTTGGGTCAACTCTTCCAACTTATGGAACTCTCCCCCTCTTCAGAGTCATATCTTTGCTCTTTGCCCTCCTCCCCTTCTTTCATTCCTGGCCTGCAGATTCTGTTTCTCTCTCTTTAAAAACCCATGGATCTCTGCCCATATATCCCTCAATTCCAACATGTATTCATGACTTGAGCCCATTTGTGAGCATGTGGCTACCACACCAGTGCTGGTGGCGCTGTACAGATTGCTGTAACTAACACTGTCCAGTAAAACATTCTACAATAATGGAAATACTCTACAATCTACACTGTCTCACACAGTAGCCACTTGCAATGTGGCTAGTAACTGAGGAACTGAACTTTAAATTTGGTTGAATTTTAATTTTACTTGAAACAGCTACATATAACTAGTGGCTACTGTAGTGAGCACAGGATGGGCATCCAAGGAAGACTGAAAGAATGGCTACATCTCTGGATTTCTTGGGATCTTAGGCCATGCCTAGGACTCACATCTTACTTCTGGGAGGCCCAAGTAAGGGCAAGTTCACTGGAAGGAGGTCCCCAGGGACTCAGAGCCATGTTTAAGGAGAAAGAGCTGGGTAGGCTGGAGCTGGGTATGGGAATGGGAGTAGGAGTAATTGCTTGGAGCTAGAATAGTCTGTGGGATGAGACATGAGGTAGAAGTACAGAGGAAAACATGAAAGACAAAACCTTGACTTTACCACTTAAAAGCCGTTTTGATCTTGGGCAAGTTACCAATCCCTTCTGTGCTTTGGATTCCTCATTATTTTGAGTTGATGTCTGGCAGATCTAGGGAAGTCAGAGACACACATAGTGTGAGTATGTCTTGGTTGCTGGTGTGATGTTTTCACAAACAGCAAGTGAACATTATTGGAAAATGGGGGTGGGGAATTTTTTTTTAACCAGAGCTTAAGGTCACTAACATATTTGGGATTCTGTGTGGTTAAGGTAAGATCAGGCAAGTATCTCACCTTAAGGAGATAAGGAGAGTATCTAGAGTGATGGTAAGAGAGCCCAGTAGAAAGGAGTCCACAGTCGAGGGAGCAGAACAGCACCTTGTGCACAGTGGCCACTCAACGAATATTTGTTAAATGTATAGACAAGTACAAAGCATCTAGAGCTCTCCCAAGTCAATCCACTTATAGAGGGCAATGAAGTCGTGGTGCCAAGATGTTTTACACAAAGCACCAGCCTTTTCATGTCTGCTGTTGCTGGAGAACAAGGTAAATGGACCTGAGCATTTTATTTTCTCAAGGAGAGTTCAAATAGGCCCTTGTAGTTAGTTTCTGACTGCTCTCTCTCCCCCATTAAAATCTATGGTCTCTGAGGCCAGGGACAAAGGCCCTGGGTACCTAGGTATCCAGTCACTTATTGAATGATTGGATTATCTTCGAAGAGTTGTTATCTTGAAACTACCTCCCAGAAGGCAATCCTTTCCAATGCAAAGAAGAGGCTTTCTGACAAATGGATGAATAACCACACCACTTCAGAGAACACAACAGGGAACATTCAGGTTTTGTTCAACTGCTGACTGCACCAGGGTTATAGAGTGATGAGAGAGTATGACACAGAGAGAAAGAGAGAGAGAGAGAGAGCGCAAAGTCCCTCCATTTGTACTCCCTATTTTTGTGGAAGGTGACTTGACTGACCAACTCTTCCCACGAGAACTTACAGCAAGCTCTGTGAAGGCAGGAAAGTGACTCTATTTTGCTGGCCACAGGGTTGTCACAGAGCCTGGCACACAGGAGCTCTTCAGTAAGAAGTTTTTTGTAGTAACAATTTTAGAAAACAGTCTGGCATTATTTAGTAATGCAGGCCAATTCCATGGCAAAGCAATTGTACTTCTGGGTATAAATCTTGAAGGAACGCTTGGCTAAGCATATCGGGTTACAAGCACAAGAAGGCTTACAGCCACAATGTAAGAATCCCCAAATGGAACCAACCTAACTGTGTCTCAATAGGATAAAAAAATTGTGATCTATCCCCCCAGTAGAATATTGTATAGCAACAATAATGGTGGGACTAAGTGAACTGCAGCTGCAATACTAGAGAAATGCATTGAAAATAGAATGGAAGTCCAGAAAAGAAAAAGCAAGCAAGAAAAAGAGTAATAGAAAGTTTTGCAGGCAGGGGAACCCTGGTGACACTCTCCTTGCATACTGAGTCTCTTGTGCTGAGTACCTGGAAGCTTCCCAACAGTGTATGGCATAGCTTGGAACAAAGTAACCAAGAGATACCAGTTTAGCATTAGGCTTAACAAAAACAATGTGGAACTCTTAAGAAGGGGATTATTTGGCAATAAAAATTGAAAACAAAAGGTAACAGGCCCCCTTTGTCCTAAAAAAATCTGACTAACAGCTTAACAAAGAGAGCTTGGAAGCAAATTCACTTAGAAATATTTGCAATTTATCATATATGTGACATTTAACTGCTTAGTAAATCTGTTTACAGTTTTATTTGTAGGATGAATATTGAGTTACTTTCAAATATCCTTTTATTGAGGGCCCAATACTGAAACACAAGTGGATCCTAATATACTGTTGATTACTCTTGTGGTGTCCAGAAAGGGTGGATCTGTTTGCCTTCTCAGTTAGAGGAAGGAGGTGTTGCAAAATTAATAATTCAAGTGGGGCCGTTCCACCAGGAGAGGAGAAAAGGCAGTGTTAGGAACCTGGAAAAGCTGCCAGCATGGAGTGTGTATGATAAGGGTGGATAAACACATAAAGAGAAATATGGTCCAGTGGTGGATCTGTTTTCCTTGTCATTTTTAAAGTTGGTTTACTTTTAAACAAAACCATGTAATTTTTAAGTTACTATAAGAAAATGGCTGGTAACAGATTTTGTTTAAAACCAGAGTCTCTACAAGCAGCATGCTGACAAGTAAGAGAATTTGATCTTTTTGCTTTTCTTTAGCACCCTTCATGCTGGCAAGACCTGTATCCTAAAGATTTACATGGGACCAACACATCTCTGGCCACCTTGCACAGTGCTATTGCTGTATCTAAAGGGGAACCCATTAAAATGTACAAATTAAAAGCCAGTGGGAAAGAACATAATCTTGGCAACTGCCTGTTGGGAAATCTCACAGCTGCAAGAGCGCCATGGAAGAGTGCTTTAAATACCATAGTGGTTCATCCAATCTCCTCACAATTGTATAGGAGGACGCGTGGCCAAGGTCTTGCAGGGAAAAGGCTGGGGTGCCCATGCTTGTGATTGGCTGGTGGAGCATGATGCTAAGTGAGCCACTTAGCCCACTCTTGCTTCATGAGGAGCATGCCACACGCTTCTTTGCACATTCTTTTAAATCCTTGTGTGTTTGGCATTTGGAAAAATATCGACTGCAACCAGACATTGCAATCCTGATGACAGCTCTTGAAATCCCATCTTTCGCACAGCAGCATCTACTGTCGGCTCCCCGCCCCTGTCATCAGAGAGCCTTCCCCACCCAAGTTGTGCTCCAAATAGAAAGAATTGCAGATGTACATGTTTGGCTGCCTCCTCTGAAGGCCTTGACAAATACTCAGGTGGTAAATAGCCCAAGAGAAACGCTGCTGATAAAATTAGTTCAAATATTTTGCAGAAAACAAACCTGACACCAACATGATACTTGATAGCTCAGTCTCAGCACTTCCGAACCTTTCCAAACCCCCATGTCTGCAAAGCCCAAATGTCGTGTTTTAAATTGCCTTTATTTTTTCCCTTTCCAAAGCCAATCCTTGTCACCTCCTCCTCTCAAAGAGAAAAGCCATATGGTTATAGGATAGATTGTCCAACCAGGAATTTACATTACAAATGACTGTGTGGAAGGTTAATGTCCAAGGTCAGGTGTTATTAATATCTATTTGAATTTTGTTCTCCTGGTCTATGATATCATCTGAGTCACCTCATTGATTTATAACATGGTAATCCCAGACCATCATTCATTTTCCTGAAATTCTATTCAGGGCTTGGTATCAAAACCTCTCTTTAATACCCTTTTTGGTTTTGTCTGATCAGTAGCTTTATAGTACTTGCTTTTATCTCTTTCCCACAGGTAACCCTATACCTAGTGTCTAAGATTGTTTAATTGATTTTTTACTGTCACCTTCTCCTCTTCCTACATTTTCTTGCAGAGAAAAAAATTTTTTGTAATCCTTCTCTGGAGAAGTATTTCACAGTATTTCTCTCCTGGAAGCCAGTTCTCCACCTTGATTTTCAGCTACATAGTGTCTGTAACTACACAGCCCTGCTAATTTGTCTGTATCACATATGAGGGATTTTCTCCAGTTCAGCTGAAAGGCTTGGGTTCAAACACCCAGCAGGAACTAACAATCCTCAGGACTTACTGTGTGCTAATTGCACTGAGCACTAAGGACTTTGAGGGATTCTCACCTCAATTGTTCCTCAATTGAGGGATCCTACAACAATTCTATTAGGTAGGTGCCATTATTTTACCCCCTCAGCAGATGAGGAAACTGAGGTACAGAGTAGTTTAAGGAACTTACCCAAAGTCACCCAGTAATGAGTGCCAAACTTAGGACCTAAGCCTAAGTCTTTCTAGTTCCATAGCTTGTGTATGTTATTACCTTCCAATACCCTCCTTTAATTATTATGATAATTGGTGGCCAGTAATTTTACAAGATGCAATTATTGTATAAAAGTAGACTAGGAGGGTTTTGCAAAACATATATTAATAGTTAAATTATATCAGCCTCTGGTATACTCATAGAAAACTATTTTTCTTGTAGTTTAAAAAATAAAATTAAAAACTTTTAACTATTTGAAAAGTAGCATATGCTAATAAAAGGAGTTTTTAATTAGAAGGAGGCACTCTACCCCTCATATTTCTGGCAACTCAAAGACCACCATAACTAACATTATGATATTCACCTCTTGCTCTTTTTCCATATATAATTTATATGTTTGTAATCTCTCTACATATGCCTTTGAATACCATTTTTGCTCTTCAGTATTATAATAATCACTTCGCACAGGTATTTTCTACTTTTTGGGTTGCCATGGTCCCTAAAATGTGGTCAGAGATATAGTATGATCTTGTTAAACACATGCAGAATCATAAGATCTAGTCATTTCATATTAATTTCTTTAAGTTACTGAATAGAAAATACATGTATTCAAAATTTCAAATGTAGAGAAAGATATATATATATATAACCCTTCCTCCTATTCTTGACTTGTACTGATACTATGCTATCCAGAGTTTGAAGTCCAAGCTCCCAACTGTCCTAGTACCTACTTTTGGGGAGCATATGCCAGGATAACTCAATTTCTTAAATTTCAGTCTCAAGAGAGTAAAGCTCAGAGAGAAATTTTTCCCCAAGCAAAGGTCAGACTTCTAAGTTTCCTTCTTCTGCCCAAGAATCCTAGGTCTTCAGATAAGTAACAGACATTCCAAAGATAATACCTTGTCCTACAGGACTCAATAAACAAATGTGATCCCGTATACCACAATAATTCTCATACTTTAAAGAGCAAAACTATTTCCCCATACAGAAAGAATGGGGAAATAGTTTTGCTTTGTGTCCTCATAGAGTAAGACAAGATTTTATTAGGGAAGAAAAGTAGTCTTATTTTTTTCTCTTTACTACAATATATACCAGTGCTTGAAAATTCAGTAGAATGGATGTTTGTGATTTCACTTTCATTTACTAGATTTTTTTTAGACAAAGTACCAACACAAGGGAAGGAAGTCTTGCAGACCCGAGATGAATGTTTTCAAGTGTAGAGATACTCAAAGTCTGTTCCATAGCGTGAATAGTTTCTTGGGATGTTATTAGGTGTTCCTAATAGAAGGGAGTTGTACCGACTAGTAAATTTAGACATTTTTAAGAGGAAAAAATGAAAAATGCAATGGACCATAGAATATCTTCTTACAAGTAGGGGTTCACAGAGCAAACTTTGGGAAATTATTTTAGCAGCTGTGGCGCTAAATAGGTATATGACTTGAGATTGGGTGACTAATTGTTCATCACTGTGTGTCTCAGCTAAATCATATAATCATTTAATTAACACGAGAAAAAAATTTAGACTGATTTCTGCCAGTAACTAGACTTCTGCAACCTTGGGTTTAGACCTGTGTTCCCCTCAGCCTTGACACACCACGTTTGAGTGGGGCATGGGACGACTGCGTTAGGCACTGAAATGTTTGTGCTATGCAACCTTGAGTCTCAAGGTTCTTATTTGAAAACATGAATTAGAAAACAAAACTTTTTACGAAAAATGATCCTAAAAAAGATAAACTATATATTGGAGTGAAATATTTGCAAATGCATATAACCAATAACATTTTAGTACCGGAATACAGACAATCATTATAAATCAATAAGGAGAAGCAAACAACTCATAGAAAATTGAGCGAAGAACAAAAACAACCAATTCACACAAACTATACACATATGCTAATAAACACATGAAAAGATGCCTTGATTTACCAGGAAAATGTAAATTAAAGCAAGATATTGTTTCACATCTATGAGACTGCCCACATTTTTTCAGGTCTGCCAACATGGGCATGTACAATAGATTGGTACCATCATTTTGGAGAATAATTTAGCTATAATTATAGAGTTGAATATGTGCTCATTCTACAACATAAAACATCTACTTCAAGGTACATTTCTTGCTGTGGTGTTTTTCAACCTCCTACCCATCTTGACACATGTAAAGAATGATAATATACAATACAACACATTGGGGTAACCCGAGGAGGCTGCTCACAGCAGGAGGTGACCCCTCCAAAGGCCCCACCTGGTTTCCCTGAGAGCTGAGGGGCTCCACATCTTCACCCCAATGGGAGGCACTGCTCTGCAGCACAGGTTGAAAAGCTTTGCTCTTTGTGCTCAAGGACACAGTATACAAAAACCTCCACCATTGAATTTGTATTACACCAAAACCAAAGCAAAACAAAATGAAAGAAACAACTTCATTGTGCACCAGGAGAGGAAGGAATAACTAAATTCAGGTGTACTTCTACAAGGGCCACTGCACAGCAGTTAAAATGAATGAACTTGAATTACAAGGATGAGTTGCAAAACTATAATGTTGACTATGAAAAGCCAAATGCAAAGGAACATATATGTACTATGATACTGTGTTTGGAAAATTTTAAAACAAACAAAGCTGCACACACCTACATACCTATTTAGTAAAGATCTGAAAATACAAGTGGACAAGATGTCACCAGTTCCAAGCCATGGAAAAGGAAGGAAGGCAATGGAATTCAATGGTGGGAAAGGGACTCCAAGGACATTTGTGACATCTTCTTTCTTGAAAATCAAATGTAAATGAAGCAAATGTGGCAAAAAGTTGTGTTAAATCTAGGTAGTAAATACAAAGGTCTCCAATATACTTTCACTCTACTTTTTGTCTATTTAAAATATTTCATAATTAAAAACCAAAACAAAACTAGATCAATGGTTTCAAGCCTGGATGCACATTAAAATTACTGAGGAGTTTAGTTTTTTTCCAGGCCACGGCTGTACCACAAACCAATTAAATCAGAAACTCAAGAAGTGGGGCCTGTACATCAGTATCGTTTGAAAGCTTTCCCAGTGTTTTTAATGTACAGCTCAGAGTTCAGAACTGCCGAATTCTATGAGCACAAAAGTTTTTTCAAATAATATTCTCTGTTTCTAAATCTTTTAGTGGTATTGTTTCCTCATGCAGTTTCATATGAACATGACCGTGTGAAAAGCAGTTTCTCACTATGCACTGAAAACTTCCCACTAAAACCAGTTCTTTTTCTGGTGTTCATGCTTCTTTTCTAGAACCACATGTTACTCCTCTCACATTTAAATTGTTCATCCCCCCTTCTCCTCCCACCTTTCTGAGTCCATCCCAACAGGCAATTTAGCCAAGCGCCACAAACTTCGGCTCTGAGTCAGTCATGTGCATTGTTTTTGAATATATTAAGTAGATCCATATGCTTATCTACCCTAAGATACAGGTTTTTCTTTCAGAAAATAGAATACGAAAAAAATCATTCCAATGTGTATACTTAAAATTTTTTTAAGCAGGCATCTAAAATGAAGCAGAAATTAAAGTAACTTGGACCAGAATTTTGAACATTAAAACATTACAGCAAATTGGTAAAACATAAACCAAATACATAGCTGTCTACTTTCTATCCAAAAGAGTTACTCTTTCCCTGCCACATATGCACAGACAGCCCTCATAATGGCTCCACTTCAATCAGAGTTGGATCACAAGTGGAACAGTAACGATGTGGCCTTTTCCAACATCTCTACCCCTAAAGACTCTTTATTATCCTTTCTAACTTCAGAAATTCCTATGAAGTCATCATCAACCAATCAGTGCTTCAAGTGCTTTGAAATAACTAATGTAGCCAGCCACACTGAGTTGATATAGAATCAAAGAAATGTGACATTCTCCTTAGTTTGGGCAGTTGTGTCATGGATAAATGTATGATTTCCATTAGATTTCCCAAAATATGGAAAAATCGGTTTCAGACATTCAGCACACCTCTGGGGATACTCATTTTAGATTAGAACCACTAACTAAACTGTGATTGTTTTGAATACACCCTACTAAAACCTGGTCTCAGGCACAGTAAGAAAGGGAATGCCGAAAAACAGTATCATGTCAACAGACCAGGAAAACTTCCAGCACTACTAAAGGGTTGTTGGGAGGCAAACCGATATCCCAAGAAGGAAAAAAAGCAAGGAATCACGCCACAGTTACAAGATCAGACAGACTTGAGTTTTAACCTGGATTCCACAATTTTCTAAGGCATGACCCTGGGCAGGCTGCTTAATCTCTCTAAACATCAGTTTCCTCATGTAAAAAAAAATGCAGAAAATAGAAAGCGCTACTTCCATACTCAATGCCCAGATCTTGGTTTGAAGCACCATTCTACAACAGGAGAAACCAGGATGCCTTGGAGAAATGGCTGGTTTTAAGGCTAGTGCAAGGACTATACAAGATGAGTCTGGAATACCTTACAGTGCCAGAAGCTAAGGAAATGCTCCCCAAAATAAAACACAGGGAGTATATCAAAGGGACATAAGAGCCAACTAAAAGAGCTCCCAATGGCCAAACCTGAGACAATTTAATCAACAAAACAAATAATATGGTATTGGATTATAACCAAAAGTATAAAATAAATATCCCTGAGTTCATATTGATGCAAATAAATGACTGAATAAATAAACGAGGAGAAAAACAAATCACACATATAGAAAAATTCCAAATAATTTATGTAGATACTGACCCCTCAAAGAGGTAGAGCATAACTCCCACCCCTTAAGCATCAGCTGAGCGCCGTAACTTTCTTCCAGAGTACAGTGTGGAAGGGGGGAGGGCAGAGGAACTTCTCAGTGAAGAAATCTGACCAACTTCAGTCATGTGTTAAGCAATCCAGCATTATCAGTGACAAATCGTGTTGATAGCGGTCCCTCTCGATATGCTGTGATGAGACTGGCACTTAACCTCTGTGGTCCTCCTCCTAGGTACCACATTGCTCAGTATAATCAAGAGAAAAATCTAAATTAAGGGATATTCTGCAGAACATCTGACCAGGACTTCTCAAGACTATTAAGGTCACCAAGACAAGAAAAGTCTGACTAAATGTCATAGCCTAGAGCAGCCTAAGGTTACATGATGACTAAAAGTAATGTGGTATCTTGGGACAGCACAAAGGACATTGGGTGAAAAGTAAGGAAATCTGAATGAAGTCTGGACTACAGTTAATCATGTGTTAGTTAATTGTGAAAAATGTACTATGTGAATGTAAGATGTTAATAATAGGGAAAACTGGGTGGAAGGTATACAGGAAACTTCTATACCATCTTTGCAACTTTTCTGTAAGTCTAAAACAATCCTAAAATAAAAAGGTTATTAATGGAAAGAGTTACCTCATAGGGTAGCGGTGAGGGTCAAGTGAAATAACAAATTGAAAGCGTTTAGCACAGTGCATGGCACATGATATTATTAAGCAGAGTTAATTCATGAACTGCTTACCAGCCCATTCCAGAAATTAGAATGCTCATTATATTTGGGGGGCATTAAGAAAGACCTGATAACCTGCGCTGTTTTTAAAGATCAATGATCTTGGGAATCCTATGATTGTTCTCTTTGCTGGGCAAGTCTATTCCATCACTTCTATTTTTCCAGCACTATTCCTCATGTCAGGATAGAACTGAGTAATGAATTGGACAACGTGTCTGGATCATTAAACTTTCTCTGCACAGAGCTGGGCAATGCTCCTTCTAATAACTTTCCTCCAACTCTGTCTCCTTATCCAACAAATTCAACTTTAGTCATTTTATGAGGAACATGCTGCATACAGCCCTAACACACTGGGGCATCTCTGCAGGGCTATAGCACTGGATATGGCCTCCAGAGTGCATTTCACCATGTGATGTTTGCACCCCCCAATATCCCTGGCTCCTACTTATGTGCCCAGCCCTTCCACTTTGTCCTTTAAGCATCTTTGACTCTGCTCCCAACTCAAACTGGAAGTCATAGCAACCTCCTCTAAGGGTCTGATTTAGACTTGCTTTTGAGCACTAGAGCAGAGTCCTGTACTTCAGGTACTTCCAGGCCTTCTCCATAACCTCCCCTAGTTTGTCAACTCCCTCCAGGTAGAGGCCAACTCCAGGTTCACCTGGTAACCTTGTCTACTTAGCACCAAGTTGAACACATCCAGTGCTAAAAATTTGTGGAAGGATGATAATTTGGATGGTATTCAAAAAGTAACTGAAGCACTTAAGAGTGAGGACTCATCTCCCTCGGCAGAAAGCTCCAGGGAGGGCTTTCCTTAGCTGTCTACAGGGATAATTCCCAAGAACCTATAATAAAATAAAATAGAAATAAGGACTGCCAGTGACTGCCTTTTTTTCTATCTTTTTTTGCATAATATAATTATAATTCTCCCTATTCATTTATCAGAATCAGCCATCTTTTGTTGTTTCTTATTACTGCCAGTTAGCATGTTTTTGGCAAATTAGCGAATACAGAAATGATTAAACCCAACACATTCCATTTCTTCAAGGCCCGGGAAGGGAGTGTTGAGGTTGAACACATCAAGTACCTGGGACTTAGAGATGAGTATGAGAGCCCCTTTCCTCAAAGACCTCCCAATGCAGTGTGTGTGCAGTGGGGACAAGGGGGGCAAACAAAGTAAAAAGGCAACATAAATGTCATCATAAGAGTGATGGGGACTCTCTAGTTGGAGGGATACATTCATAGAACAATGATGCTTGGGTACCCACCACAAAAATCACCAATTGTTTTATGGGTTTTTCAAATGGTTTCCATGTCTTTCTGAGGATGTGAAAGTCTGGGAACAAAGCCTTGTCTCTGATATTCCCTGACTGACCATCAGCCAGTCATTGCACCACACTGCGCCTTAGCTACCTCCTCTGTACAATACTATCTTTGCAGCTATTGCCTAAAATCATCTTGGACTTATTGGAAAGATCAAATGGGAGATCTTTGTAAACTCTAAAGGGCTATAAGAATGTAAATACATTATTATCATATTTATTAAAAGTAAAGTAGAATATTTGTCCATTACAATCTCCTCTGTCCTCACTTAGCCGCTGCGAGAATTGAAAATTTTATGTGGATCTGTTCTTTCTCTTCTATGATCCATTTAATCAACCTTCACTTTTCTTTTATTAGACTGGTACTGGGTAGCTTCCTCATACCCAGACAGCAATGCATGCTGAGGGAGAGAGCCTGAGAGCCAGGTTTTAGGTATCATTATACTTATGATACCTAAGTACTTATGAGCTACCCCTCATGGCCACTTAGAATAGTATTCCTCTGGACAGCAGTTTTGGGTGGTCTGATTTTAGAACCCAGTTGCTTTTTCTTCTTTTTAAGTATGGTATAGTAAGAGATTGATTCATATCTTGGGGCCACAAAAAAAAACTAATAAAAAAATCAAGAGATGCCATTCTTAAGGAAGAAAGCTTGGATCCACGTGAAAAAGACAGTGGTGATGGGGAAAGGGAGAAGAGGGGATAGTGAGTATCTGAATACCATTTCTGACAGGCTGGCAAAGGCTTTGCATCCTGGATGAATCCAAAGCAAATAGGCCTACGGGACATGGAGCCACATGCTTTTCTTGTGAGCCTGACCAATGTAAAGCTCCCTTAATCCACACAAAAATAAAACTGAAATGTAAGCCGGCCCAGATCTGGACCCAGCATGACCTCTTCCACCACCCGCAGCCCATTCTCCAACCTGCGGGGTTGCCTTGCCACGCTCATTTCACCCACAGAAGTCTCCCTCACCCCTCCCTAGCCCCCTCTCATATTCTTTTGACATTTTTTGCCACCCAAACAGCATCCCCAAATGCCTCGTTTGGTGACATCACAGATAGCCATGGGTTGCTTCTGGTATCCCATCTGTTCCTGCAGGCCTTGCCTCAGTGAGGGTGAGATTGGAAGGGAGTGTTCAGTTGAGGCTGGGGTGGGGGTGGGGGTGGGGATCAGCCTTTGAAGCTGTTTTCTATCGGGGCACTGCAGCTGTCAGTGTTGGCTGCGGAAGCCAGTGATTGTCCTTGGAGCTCCCGGTGCCGGCAGTGCACTGTGCTTTCGGATATTAATTGGGCTTTCATTATGTGAATGTACCCGGAGGCTGCTGCAGTCGATTCCTATATCTATATTGATTCATAAGAAAATGCCAATAAATAAGCGCTCCCTCAAAGCAGCTTTTCATGTTTTTGATAATTAGTCGGTTTATGGTTTTTGCCTCATTTTCCTTTCTTTCTTTCTTTGTTTTTTTTTTTAACACATTACCGCATAATAGATCACAGAATCTTTGGGACAATGCAAAGGCACATTGGCCAAATCACCTTATTACAAGTCCCATATAGTTGAAAAGAGGCTTAATGCTAAATGATCAGATCCCAGCTACTGTGGCACCCGAGAAAGAATAATGCTCCAAAACAACACTGCGGTGCCTCTGTGCACTCATTGTCCCGGAGCGACTGGCATGCCTTCTACGGGAGTTCTCCATTGAGTCAGCAATCCCCTGGAATGAACGGCGGGGCCCAAATTCAGGCTGGTGACCTCTTTACATTTTGGTATATTACTGGTTACAAGATATTTTAGGGCCTGGACTTCCCCCCAAATCTTGTTTTACATTTGTGTGGAACTGTGGGCAAAATTATATTATGGGCTTCAAAATGGCCCAAATTAGCCATGTCACAGGCTACTTCAGCACCGCGAATTACTGTGTGTTACCCCTCTTAAAGCGGAGGTGAAAGCAGGAATTGCACAACCATTTCACTTCACTGCAACTTTTCAAAGGAAGGAAGAATGTTCATTAAAAGTTAACAGTGACACAGCTGTGCAGAACTCTCTGAGAAAATGTCATTGTCATGGGAGCCTGACTGTGACCAAGTATAGTTCTCCCTAGCACTGTGAGGTTCCTGTGGTCTGTTGAGCTGTTAATGGCATTGAAAAACAAGAGCAGAGCCCCTGAGCGTGTAGGGAAGCAGAGGAGTTTTGGAAAGCCATTGTTCTAGCCTGCATGCCATGACTTTAACAAGGAGTAAACATAATTTTGTTTCCAAAAACTAGGTAGAGTCTGAGATCCTAATGAAGCTCTTTCTCTTGTTTCTGGCAAGAGGAGAGAGCATCGCCTCTTTCTAATATCAAACTATGTATGTCCAATCTCTCTCTGATTCTGTCTCTGTCTCTCTCTTCCTCTTTAAACAAAAGTCCCATGGACATTAGACAGACAACCGAGGAAATGCAACACAAACAAGAGAAACAAACAAAACAACCCACTGTCAACTAAAACTGAACCTTAATAAAATGTCTGTTGCTATGTTCAACTGTATGTTGCTGCTGCAGCATTGTATATAGCTATTTCTCATCCACCTTCTGAGACAAACAAAAAACAGTACAAACATGGTGGTGACTTAGGTAAATCGGCAAAGACAGCTATGCATTCCTGCTGTCAGGTGAATTTCTCTTGAACTGCTTCAGGCAAATGTTCAGCGATGGCAATGGAAATTTGGGTAGTGAAGATAATAAGTGATAATTTTGGAGAAAACAATCCATATGTCTCACTTCCAAGAGATTTTAAAATATCCAGTGTGATACTTCTCTTTCTAAATTTTAAAAAAACTGGGTAGAGAATAAAAATCCTTTTGTTTTAAGATTTGAGAAACTCTTCACAAGTCTTTATTTGACCCAAGATTAAGAAGGGAATCAGAACCAACTTGAAACAACCATTAAATTTCTATTCAAGACCATATAGAGCCATGATTGTGCCTTGGTACCAATATTCTCTTTCAACTTAATAGGGAAATAAGAAAACAGACAACACTATCATGAGAAACCTTTATCCTACTGAGGTGTTCTGCCATAGTGGCTATACAAATGCACCTCTATTAATTAAGATATGTTAATAAGGAAGAAAATAAGATTCCATTCAGAACAGTACAAAGAAGATATAATGGGCATGCAGTGCCTTTCAGAGCACACAAGATAAAACAGAAAAATGAGAGATATTAGAGAGGTGGTGCCGTTTTGTCATTCTCTGGTTTTCTCATGTTGCTTAGATGGTTCATCACCAACAAATGTTCCTAGTAACGACCTTCATTTGTTTAGCGCACAGTACATTCCAGGTTCCATGCAACACACTTACATAATATGAATATTTTTCATACCATGCGGGTCACATTACTGGAAATGGCAAGGATCAATTGTTCCTTATGTATTTTTGATAAGGACGTTGGAGTAGGGTATAACAGTAGAAGGATCAAAAAGATAAAGAAAGATATTTATCTGCATTCTGTAGATTCTTTCCTATTTTTTTAACTTAATTTCCTTTGACTAACCTCATAGCAATTTAGGGCCTTCGGGAAGGGCATAAACCTGTACTCTTTCTTAACCCTGAAATGCCTACAATCTATCCCCAGGCCTCTTCCATTCTTTCCCTCACCATTTCCAAATGACCCTGTGCCAGCTCTGAGAGCCTGGAAAACCAGCCCTGCAACTGGAGGGACCTTTGCCAGAGTGGTCATATTTTCTGAACCTCAAATTGACACACATGGCCTAAGAAATAGGAGCGTTTGAAAGAAAAACTGGCCGAACTATGTGAAATTTAGACTCTCCCAGAAAATCCAAGGCATAGAGTTGACATTCTTTCAGGAATCCCAGGGTTACGTTTCAGGACCGCACACCAGACAGCCCAAAAGTCAGCAGACACTGGGATGCTTTCCATGTCCTGAATGGCTCTCTGACACGATTCCTGTAGACGCTGCCTCTCCCAGTTGGGCTATTTTAGAATGTTCCAGGTCACTTTCTCCAGAGTGACAATCTCAGCCACTCAGATTCATGAGCATGAACAAGCAGAGGGTCCCGCAGCTTGAGGGTGTCTTGTGTATCCTTATGGAGCAAAGCAGGCTGTTAAAAACAAAATAGAACAGAAACAAAGAGTTCCTGTACGTGCAAGGACTCTGCTCCACTAACCATCTACTCGGACATATAAATCTCTTAGACTGGTGTCAGCTAAACAGTAATATTTTATAAATCCATTTGGCCAATGTGCTTGGTTGTGAGAGTTTGATAATTTAGGCCTGCGCTGTCCGATACAGTAGTCATGTGCCACATGTGGCTACTGAGCATTTGAAAAGTAGCAAGGGCAAACTGAGATGTGCTGTAAGTGAAAATACATGCGGAATTTCAAAGATGTAGGGCACAGACAGAAATAAATGTTAAATATGTCATTAAATGCTAGATATTCTTCATATTGGTTACATGTTGAAATAGTATTTGGGGAATATATTATTAGAATTAATTTCACCTATTTCTTTTTCCTCTCATAACTGTGGCCATTAAAAAATTTAAAATTACACATGTAAGCGTGTGTTTAAGGTTCACATTTAACACTCACACTATTTCCATTGACCATCAGTGGTCTAGATAGTTAACAGAGAAATGGGACATGATTTTGTAGTCCGAGACAACACATTTTTAAAAATGATCATTGCTTTACTCTCCAATTTGCAGTTGACAGCAATACAAAAATCCTACATACAGGATGAGAAAATATTTTATGTGCATGCTTTCATTTTGTATGTATATATATTTCTTATTAGCATTGAGTCTCTTTTAATTAAAAAGATAGGCAAAGAATTTTTAAACAACTAAAATATCAGCTTGAAATACAAATTTGCAGATACTTAATTTTGGTTTTACATTTTTAACATTGTAGCAATTATAAATAACGATTCTTTTGATCTCCATGCCCCCAGAAGATTATGCAAGTAATTTTACTTAAATTAGATTTTTAAATTCTTTAAACTCATAAGTTATATTCAAGGAAAAAAGCCAATGTTATGCATCTGGTTATTACAAGAATTACTTTGAAAGAAATAAGATACTAGAGTAAACAGTGGGAGTTGTTTAAAAGTTACATACATATTCTAGGTTTCATTGTTATTCTTAATAAATCAAGAAAGTTCTTGTGTTTTGAATTAAGCAACTTAGTAAATAAATATTTAACATTTAATTTAAGCAACAGAGTATTGCCCAAATGTACTCTGTGCCCAGCCAACTCACGGTTCAGATTCTTTCATAGCATGTTGAAATCATCTTATATGACAATTTTACCTTGGTGTGTGTAACAGCTAATCAGCTATAACAAACAAGTACCAGATCAAAGGCAAAAACACACATTTTTTTTCTTCATTAGCAAGTCCTAGACTTTAGAACTTCAATAACAACTTTAAAACATACTTTCATAATAAATAGTATAGTACCAATAGCAGAACTCATTATAAACAGTAGCTTTATATTCTGTTTACTTAAAATCATTTCACTTTTCACTTATGATAAATAGTCTTTAGACCAAATGTTTTCACTCAAGGACAAGATTCTTGCTCGATAAACAGGCAGAGATACTATTATTTCTTAATCAGAAAGCTTAAAAATATGTGCATTTAGAAATGTTTGCCATAACACTTGTAAACCTAAGCTTTTTTGTTTAAGAGATAAGTCCAAGGCTGACACCAAGAGGATAATTTTGCAGAATAAAAGCTACATGTCTTTTTCCCTTGGACAAAATTTTTGATATATACATATATAGATAAATTATTATTATTTTTTGGCCCAGCTTTGGATTGCTGAGGCATCAGGTAAGAATCTGTAAAACGCTATATCCTACCCACATGGAGTAATACACAGACCACAGCTGTAACTCAAGTTAAGCTACCAGCTAAGAATAAAAGCACTAGAAAACAAACCAACCAAAACCTAAAGCAAACAACATGCTTATCACATAATAACTATTGAATAATGCAAATATTAACAAAGCAAACCAAGCAGGGGGCCTCCATCTCAGGAAGAAGAAAAGCCAGCACAGAGAAGGCAGTGATTGGGAGATCGGTTCTGCTCTTCCTCCTCTGTTCATTGCTGAGAAAAAGTGGAACAGGACTGACATCTGCTGGCCTTGTGAATGGGATATACCCATTGAAACCAGGGTCTTGGAGAACAAAACATTCTGGTGGGGTGATTTTGCATCACAGGGTTAGGGAGGAGGCAGTGGCTTGGCACAGGCCTTGCTGGTGGGCCACCGGCAAAGCAGCTAATCAGTGGCCACTCCTCCAGCCAAAAGTAGCCTTGGTTTTGTCCTCTCTTTGATATTTCACCTTTATAATCAGGAATGTTTTTCTAATAATCCCAAGATGAGTCACAACATTGTGTAGGTAGATTTCTAGTTAGAATTATACAAGCTTCAAGAAGTGATAGTCAGCTAAATGCTCAATAGATACAACAGGCAATTTTAAGTCTTGATCAAAAAGCTCATGGAGAATAAATGACTTTACAGGGCTAAATGTGTGTCCACACTCTGACCATCTCATTAGCTTTCACTAGTACCATGCTAGGTAACAGTCTCTTGAAACTTCAGCAAGTCACTGCTCCCAAGATGACTTTTGTCACCCCCCTTTCATTCCTGTCATTTCTCAACTGGAACCCATCCCACTGTACAGGTGTCATGTTTATGAGATTTATCTTCATGAGGCTTTGCTTCTAATATCACAGGGGTGTCTAACCTTTTGGCCTCTCTGGGCCACTCTGGAAGAAGAGCTGTCTTGGGCCACACATTAAATACACAAACACTAATGAAAACTGGTGAGCAAAACAATGGGCTTTAAGTAAATTTAAGATTTCGTGTTGGGCCATATTCATAGCCATCCTGGGTTGCATGCAGCCCACTGGTTGTGGGTTGGACACCCCTGCAACATCTTAGTGTTCTAACCACAGTGTTATTCATTATGGGGAAAGGCAAGTTTCTATTATCATGGGAGCTATGAGGAGGCTGGGACAGAGTCTGTCTTACTCAAGTAATCATCTCAGTACCTTGCACAGTCCCTACCACAGAAAAATTGCTCAAGAAATACTGACTTATTTTTAAAGTTGCATATTCTATATTCTCCCATGTTGCTTTAGGAATGCAATTTTTTCATGGTGGATGGATCTGAACACAGCTTAGTATTCCAGTGTTTGGTTACAAACACTAGTTTTAGTTAGAAACAAGCAGTGATACTGATTACTCTTGAATGTCCCAATAGAGCCCACTTCACTATCACTCTAACCTTATCTATTAGGGGAGGTGCAGTCCTAGTGTTTGCAATAGGAAAGTTAGGTCATGGGCTATAGAAATTCTTCTCTAGAATAATCCTCTATATGCTTCACCTGAAAAACTGAAGTAAGGCTGGTGGGCCAGAGATCTTTGCCCCCGTACCCTTTGCTTATATAAATTTCACAGTATGCTAAAAATTACAAATGACTACTGTTATATATGTATGGGTGCCTTCGGTATATGTGTGCATGTATCTCTGAACATAAACAACTTACTTAAAAATTTTTAAACAAAGCATGAGGAAGAAATGAAGCCTGAAAAACTATTCCCAGAGACAGAAAGAGGGCAAGCCTGAAACTTTGACTATCAGAGCATTTAAGAGGCATATTGATCATGGACTATCTTTAAAAACCATAGCAAAATGACAGCCTTACAGACTTAGAAACTGGTTTATAACTTGTTCTGATCATTAACCTTTGTCTTTTACTTCTGTTTTCAGAGGCATACCCCTTGTTAAGTACCTGATTGCTTGTTTACACATTATAGGTCTCATTTTGGAAATCCATCCGCATCACTGGCTCCTGAAATGAGACTCATCAACTTAACTGAGCTGACTTATTTTTAGGATTAAATAACCGAGTTAATGAAATATGGAGCAATCTACCAACTTTGCTTCTGGAATGATACGCTAATTTCACGTCAAGATGATGATGCTTCAGGGATTCTGGTCCATCCCTACTTGGGAAGAATTAGTGAACAACCTCCCTGTTCCAGTCTTGATCTCATTCTCTTGTCTCCCTTAGATCAGGCAGAAAGAGACATCCATACCCTACACAGGCAGGGACCACGATCCTTTTCAGGAGGAAGCAATTAGTAAAGACCAATCATCCTCCATCATCACCTCTAAAAGATTTCAGGGATAGGAGCCCCTTAGCAGAGAGTGAGCCTGACTAGTAAGCCAGGACAAATGACATAGAAAACCTGAGACAGTTAAATGGACAGCAGTTTACAGCCATCTGGTAAATCAAAATCCTATTTTCCCCAACCAAGGACACTTGGTTATACTTCTCCCCAACCAGAGGATAAATACTCAGGAGATAGATAACAAAAATCCAATTAGTGTCATTTGTGCCAATCACACACGGACAGATGAAGTCAGGGGATAAATCTCATATTGGTGTATCAGCATAAAGCTGATGAAGATTCTATTGAGATTCTTTCCTAAGAACCCAGCCTTTAAAACCCTCAAGATGGGACGTCCGGCCAAGATGGAGGCATAGGTACATACACTTTGCCTCCTCGCACAACCAAAAGAAGGACAACAACAAATTTAAAAACAAAAAATAACCAGAACTACTAGAAAACCAAACTGTATGGAAGTCTGACTACCATGGAGTTAAAGAAACACTCATCCAGACCAATAGGAGAGGCACAGACGGGCAGCCAGGGTGGAGGGGACTCGCCGCAAGGCAGCAGCTCGTAGACCGAGTGAGGTGGTGGCTGGTTGAGCAGGTGGTCCAGAGTTTGCATGTGGTTAAACTGGTAGGAACAACTGGGGAGCAAGACAGACCGCACAACCCAGGGTTCCAGTGCAGAGAAATAAAGCCTCAAACCTCTGACTGAAAACACCTGTGAGGGTTGAGGCAGAAGCCAAGGAAACCCCCAGCCTCACAGACTCATGGAGAGTTCATCCAAGAGATACACAGGGTCCTAGAACATACATAAACCCACCCACCTGGGAATCAGCACCAGAAGGGCCCAATTTGCCTGTGGGTAGCAGGGGAAGTGACTGAAAGTAGGTCAAGAGCTGAGCAAGTGGCATTGTCTCTTCTCAGATCCCTCCCCCACATATGGCACCATAGCCCACCAACTTGGGTTGCCCCACTCTGGTGAATACCTAAGGCTCCACCCCTCACTACATAATAGGTGTCCTGAGACAAAAAATATGGCTCAAATGAAAGAACAGATCAAAGCTCCAAAAAAAAATACAACTAAGCAGTGAAGAGACAGCCAACCTATCAGATGCACAGTTCAAAACATTGGTAATCAGGATGCTAACAGAAATGGTTGAGTATGGTTGCAAAATAAAGGAAAGAGTGAAGGCTATGAAAAGTGAAATAAAGGAAAATGTACAGGGGACCAACAGTGATGGGAAGGAAACTGGGACTCAAATCAATGGTTTGGACTTCCGGCAAGATGGAGGAATAGGTGGACTCACCGTACGTCCTCGTACAACCAAGATTAGAAAACCAATAATTTACAACAATAATTTACTATCAGAATAACACCCAGATCCGGCAGAGGATTTATCTGAATGGAAGTCGAGCAGCCAAGAAGTTGAAGTAGACGAGTTCATCTGGACTGGTGGGAGAAGACGAGCCGGGCGGGCACGGGGCAAGCTCGGGTCGGCGGGGAGGTCAGGGGAAGGTTTGGCGCGAAATCAGCCCAAAAGCCATCCTGGGGCGCAAGAAGGCAGCGGTGATCCCTGAGTACGCAAGCTGCGTCTGGCAGACCCAGAAGGGTAGCAATTGTGGACCAGGGCAGAACTCGAGGCCCAGAAGCCCAGACAAGGGTCTGAGTCCAGGGGAACGGAACTACCGCCATTGTTTTCTCCCGCCCCGCTCCCGCTCCCGCTCCCGCCCCGCCCCCCACATATAATGTCACAATCTAGCGACTGGGGTGCCCAGCCCCGGAGAGCACCTAAGGCTCTGCCCCCCACCGTAACAAGAGCAACCAGACCGGAAAAAAAAAAAGGAGAGACAGGGGAAAAAAAAATATGTTTTCAACAGAGCAGATCAGTCCCCCAGGACTCATCCTTTTGAGCGACCAAGAATTAGCCAATCTATCAGGTGCGCAGTTCAAAACACTGGTGATCAGAAAGCTCACGGAACTGGTTGATTTTGGACGAAATTTAGATGAAAGAATGCAGATTACCATAAAACAGATGCAGGAAGACACGCGGAGGAGAGCCAATAGTGAAAGGAAGGAATATGAGTCTCAAAACAATACAGTGGACCAGAAGGAAGATAGAATCAACCAAGCAGGAAAGCATGATGAAATAAGAATTCAAAAAATTGAGGAAAAGATTAAGAACATCCAAGACACCTTTAAACGTTCCAATATCCGAATTATAGGGGTACCAGAATCGGAAGGGGAAAAGCAACAGATTGAGCACGTATTTGAGCAAATAATAAAGGAGAACTTCCCCAATCTGGCAAAGGGAACAGTCTTCCAAGAAATCCAAGAAGCTCAGAGAGCCCCAAAGAAGTTGGACCCAAGAAGAAACACACCAAGGCACATCATAATTACATTAGCCAAGGTAAAAATGAAGGAGAGAATCCTAGAAGCAGCAAGAGGTAAGGGGACAGTCACCTACAAAGGAGTTCCCATCAGACTGTCAGCTGATTTCTCCAAAGAGACCTTACAGGCAAGAAGGGGCTGGAAAGAAATATTCCAAGTCATGAAAGACAAGGACCTACATCCCAGATTGCTCTATCCAGCAAAGCTCTCATTTAGAATGGAAGGGCAGATAAAGTGCTTCTCAGATAAGGTCAAGTTAAAGGAGTTCATCATCACCAAGCCTTTATTTTATGAAATGCTAAAGGGACTTATCTAAGAAAAGAAGATAAAGAAAAGACATGTATAGTAAAAGGACAGCAAACTCACAATTATTAACAACCACACCTAAAGCAAAACCAAAAGAAACTAAGTAAACAATTAGAAGAGGAACAGAACCACAGAAATGGAGGGTACATGGAGGGTTAGCAGCAGGGGGTGGGAGGAGGAGAGAGGGGGAAAAGGTATAGAGAATAAGTAGCATAGAATGTAGGTTGAAAATAGATAGGGGGAGGGCAAGAATAGTACGGGAAATGTAGAAACTAAAGAACTCATAAGTATGACACATGGACATGAACTAAAGGGGGAAATGTGGGTGGGAGGGGGGCACAGGGTGGAGGGGAGAGAAGGGGGGAAATGGGACAACTGTAATAGCATAATCAATAAATATATTAAAAAAATCAATGGTTTGAAGCAGAAGGAAGAAATAAACATTCAACCAGAACAGAACGAAGAAACAAGAATTCAAAAAATGAGGAGAGGCTTAGGAACTTCTGGGACAACTTTAAACAATCCAAGATCCAAACCATAGGGGTGTCAGAAGGAGAAGGAGAGAAAGAAATTGAAAACTTATTTGAACAAATAATGAAGGAGAACTTCCCTAATCTGGCAAAGGAAATAGACTTCCAGGAAGTCCAGGAAGCTCAGAGAGTCCCAAAGAAGTTGTACCCAAGGAAGCACACACCAAGGCACATCATAATTACATTACCCTAGGTTAAAGATAAGAAGAGGATCTTAAAACCAGCAAGAGAAAAGGAGAGAGTTACCTACAAAGGAGTTCCCATAAGACTATCAGCTGATTTCTCAAAAGAGGCCTTGCAGGCAAGAAGGGGCTAGAAGGAAATATTCGAACTCATGAAAGGCCAGGACCTACATCCAAGATTGCTCTATCCAGAAGAGCTATCATTTAGAGTGGAAAGGCAGATAAAGTGCCTCCCAGATAAGGTAAAGCTAAAGGAGTTCATCATTACCAAGCCCTTCTTATATGAAATGTTAAAAGGACTTATCTAAGAGAAAGAAGATCAAAACTATGAATAGTAAAATGACAACAAACTCACAACTATCAACAACTGAACCTAAAAAACCAAAAACAAAAAGGAAGCAAACAACTAGAACAGGAACAGATTCTCAGAAATAGAGATCATGAGGGTTATCAGCAAGGAGGGGGAGGGAGAGAATGGGGGAAAAGATACAGTAGATAAGAAGCATAAATGGTAGGTGCAAAATAGACAGGGGGAGGTTACGAATAGTATGGGAAATGTAGAAGCCAAAGAACTTGCACGTATGACCCATGGACATGAACTAAGGTGGGGGAATGATGGTGGAAATAAAAGGGAGAAAAAAAGGGACAACTGTAACAGCATAATCAATGAAATATATTTAAAAATAGAATAAAATAAAATAAAAATAAATAAATGAATAAATAAATAAACCCTTAGGAGGAAGGACCTTTTGCACACTCTCCCTCTCAGAGCATGCTCACCCCTTTCCCACTTCTTGCCCTCAGGTGCAGTGCATTATCTTTGCTTTCTTGTCTCCTAAGCTCTGAGGGCCCTTCTGCCTTCATAACTTGTTTCCCGAGCCTATGCAGTCCAGCCAGCTCACTCCTACAACCTCTGTAATTTTCTAAATAAACTTTCTTTTATAAAAACATAAACAAACAAAATAACTGGCAAAAAGCTATTCAGTCTAAGACAAAGTTGAACCAGATTGCCATCATAAACTACCTTTTGGGAGGTGGAAGCATAATAGTACATATGAAAATAGCTTTAAGGTAAAAATTAGTTTATATTTCTAACTTATGTTAAAGAACAAAGTATTTTCACTTTTCTCGAATATAATTGGGGCAAAGGCCTTCCTTTTAGGAAAAATTTGGAGGAGATAATTTTGCATATTCATTCCTCTAAAGAGCAAATTATTAGGTAGTATATCTGAATATTTATAACTCTAAATTCAACATGTTTGTTGAGTTAGCTTACATTTTGAAAAAAGTTTCAGGGGGCTATAAAAATCATCTTGCTCACAAACTTTGCAAAGCATTTTGGTTTTTATATACCGTGGAAACCTAATAATGACACTGCCACTCACCAGATGGCATGACACATTAGCCTCGAAATAAAATACTAGATGCCAAAACTATTAACTCCAATGTGCTCTGAAATAAAAAATAACTTTGATTTTTTAAAAATCATTTTTTCTTTTCCCTCAACTCATTCTACAACAAAATGTAGTCAGCTTGTAAAAAAAAAAACCCTTCAGTTCATACTCAAAGGTCCTTTGCAAGTACCAGAAAGTATTTGAAATATGGAACCAGGAAAAGAACAGCTTGGCTAATATTCTCAGTCCTATTTAAGACCATTTTGGCCAATCCACACGGAGTCTCCACTTCTGCATTGTTTGAGCAGAACATTTATTTTGTCTCGCTCTTGCTTATTTATTCCTGCCTCTCTCTAAACATAGCTGATGGAATATAGACTTCACTGAGCCCTGCACTCCTGAAATCTGAGCATCCATGACTATGCGATGATGCAGAAGGGATATGGCTCTCTAGGCCATGGTGAACCTTGTTCAAAATAGTTATGTCTCTTTAAGAGATGATAGCCTTTTGCACATGGCGTCAGCAAGCAATGCAAGTCACTCACACCAGGTGGCAATGCTCCCATATCCGTGTTTTAGGGTGTAATAGAAGATGTGGGATACCCCTTTCTTGGAAATTTTTCCTGTTTTTATGGAGTCTGACATGCTTATTTTGTAATTTTTAGAATCTTTACTCTAAGTGTCATATTGGATTTTCCCGTTCCCTTTTCTCCTCATCTTTCTTTCTAAAGATATCATCCAGCACATAACTTTTTAACCTTGTCTACATGAGAAAAAAGAGTGAGAAAGAGCAATGAATGTTGTAGTTTTCTTACTAAAGAAAATTAGTAAGTTTTCTTTAGTAAGAAAACTACATTCTGTTTTCTTAATACAGAATGAAAGGAGAATCTTGTGAGAAAGGATTAAATGTGTTCATCTCATATTAACTGTCCATCTTAAAATATTGTCATGCAATTTCACACCACCTAAAATGTCTATAAATACAAATCTTCCTCTGCCAAAGAGATGTCATAATTCTCACTCCCAGAACAGAATTCTATGTTCAAATGAGACAAACACAGGTTCCCATGAGACAAACTCAAGGCCACTAGCCGACTAGGGGAAAAGAAACACCTCAAAGAGAACACAGCAAATACATGGACCAAGGACATGACTCTCTTTGGCTTTAAAAAATTATAATTTTCAGATTGAAATTTCATGGGTCCTTCATGAAAGGTGTAATTTAGAAAATCTTAAAAATAATCACGCATATTTATTGCTCTTTCCTCCCATCTCTGGTTTTTGCTTTCCTTTTTCATGTAACTCTACAACATAACTAGGTGAGTGCTTCTACAAGCAGAGATCAGGCAGGAGACAATTCTGTGCTGTGGCCAAAGTATCTAACATTGAAGCTCTATTGCTATTACAGCTGTCTTTAGGTTTCATCAGTTTCTACTAGCTATCTGAAGAGCCTGGAACAGAAGCATTAATAGCCATGCTTGCTGGACAAAGGATTCTTTTATTCAGTAAATTTTATTGGGTGGCTACCCAGTACCTACCACTGTTCTAGGCACTGAGGATATAGTGATAAACAAGATAGGTCTAGATGAAGACAAAATATCAAAATTCTTTTTTTAAAGATTTTATTTATTTATTTTTAGAGAAATGGGAGGGGAAGGAGAAAGAGAGGGAGAGAAACATCAATGTGTGTTGCCTCTCACGTGCCCCCTACTGGTGACCTGGCCCACAACCCAGGCATGTGCCCTGACTGGGAACTGAACTGGCAGCCCTTTGGTTCTCGGGCCCACACTCAATTCACTGAACCACACCAGCCAGGGCAAAATATCAAAATTCTTGATGGATAGGAACCAAGACCATATGTATGTATATTCAGGTCACTTTCTACTTGTTAAAAATACTCTTCCCTACCAGCTTGCCATTTTTTGCTGAAATTTCCATCATGAATTTGATTCCCTTGATTTAGATTAACTCCCCATCTTTATTTGGAAATTTTTTTAGGAGTTATAATGGGGGCAGAGTCTGTTGTGCACTATGTGGGCTAGAAATGCAGATTTGCTTTCCCAGTCCTTTGGGCAATATGAGAATATCTACATGATATTCTCATGTAGATATGAGAATATCTACATGATATTCTCATATTGATCTGATATCTGATCTGATACTTTTCAATCTGATACCAATCATATCAGTACCAATTTGATACTTTTGCTCTGGGCTTTGACTTGGGAGCTAGTGAGTTGAAGAAACCAGGACCATGAAGACCCCATTCTGGCTGTGGACAGTGTGAGATAAGCAGCAACGTTGTCTTTTCAGGGGCAGAAATGTATGACAGCATCCTGTTGTGATACTGGAGGCATCTGTGGTGCCCGCTTCAGTGTCCAGCCTTAGCAGCAATAGCAAAGGTGCCCTCACTCACCTATTGTTTGCTACAATATTGGCTGTGCTTCTAGTTTATGGGAAAGACTGCACCTAGTTTTTCACCCCTTTTCCCTTCCTCCTGGGCACAGAGTTGGACTATATTTTTCAGTATTCTTTCGAATTAGGTGTGACCTTATTACTAAGTTCTGGTTAATAGGTTACAGTCAAAATAAATAAATGCCACTTCCAACTGGTATCCATAAAGACCTCCCATAGGCTCCTCTATAATCTCTCTGCCTCCACCTACTTGCTAATGCCCAGAATGACTGGGAAGTCACATACTGAACATGGTACAGCCTCCATCAGCCTGGCTCCCTGAATGGTTTCAGGGAGCAGGGCCTTCTTCCCAACAGATTTTAGTGAATAAGAAATAAACTTCTATGGCATTATGCTATTGAGATGTCAGGGTTTATCCTTATAGCAGCTAATGTAGCAGCTACATTCCCTAACTAATGTATACACTTGTATCAGAAGTGGAATGTTGCAGTAACAAAATCCTAAAATTCATGATTTTGCGCAAGCAAAGAGAATGTGAGTGGTAAGAGACTGGTGTTTGGAGATTGGAAAGACAAAGACCTATATTATGCAGTGGCAAATCTTTAATAACACTGCCTCTTGATATAACTCAAAACACAGGTCAAGCGTATGCTAATTGTTTGGCTCTAGGGGAAAGGGTTGGAAAACAAAACGTTAGTAGCAATCTGCAAAAAGTAAATGAACTCAAGGAAGAATTGGCTTGTTTTCAAATAAAAATGAAACAATGTCAGAAACTGGAGGTGTTGAAAAGTTGGAGAAATTGTTTTCAAAACTCACACAGTAAGAAATCAGATTGAATACAACTTAGCCTGCAGCTGAGGTCAAGTCAGGGGTGAGGTCTTCCTATGTTGGCCTAACAATGACCTCACGCAGTGATGGAAAGAGACATGGGGACTAGGAAGCAAAACCATAAATCAGCCTTGAGAATTATGACTAGAAAAGAACTTTGGATGTTGTTACTAGCACATAAAGCTGATTGGAAGCAAATAGATTAGAATTCTACTATGTTTTTGAGCAAATTCAGTTGCCGAAGAAACCATAAGCTTGGACTAAAATAAAACTTTGAGTATCAATATGAGCTTGGAACTCATGCAGCCCACAAGGACAGCACACTTTCTGTATCTGAAGTGATCAAGGAGGAAAATGGCAAAGTAGAAGCTCCGAGATGATGGAGCCGGGAGCCATGAAGAACAATGGACAAGAGAGTTTCTGCCAGAAAGCAGACCCAGGGTCTCTTCCAGCAACTCTCCTCACACTCAGAGCAGTGTTTTCACAAAGTCTGCCCATTAGAAATTAACATCTTTTAATATCAGTGACCGCCGTGCTTCTCTTTTCTACAGGGATGTTTATCCAGCAGTTACTTTGTCCTCGCTCCACCACTGTATGTCAGATGTCTACCTGCCAGCATGGAGCAAAGCTTCGCCTTCTTTTCTTCAAACACCAATTAAACTTTGAGTGAAAAATATGTATTTTTTAAGCCATTGAAATTTCATGGTTTCTCTATTAATACAAGTAGTGTATCAGTTTTGCAACAAATATACTGGTGTTGTTTTATCTTATTCCTGCACATTTCCAAGCGTGGTTCTATGAACTTCTTAGAAATCCTTTGAGATTCTGAATATCCTTTCAATTTTGTTGTTTTTCTGTTTGTCACCCAGAATTGGTTTTTCCTGTTTGCAACTAAAATCTTGACTGCTACATTAGTTGTGAAATTTAAATTAAATAGTACTTAGCACAATGCCTGAGACCTAACTATTCTACAGGCATTAAATTCCCTTTGATTTAACTGGAAGGACCAATTCAAATCCCCCATATGAGTCAATAATAAAATCCATAATAGAGTCAGACAATATCTCAGTGCAAATCAAACTGTTGTTTCTGATAAACCGGCCAGCTGTTTAGCAATGCATTGAAAAAAATACTCTCCATTACTGGTGAGTTGTGATGAGGCAGGGAGGAGAAGTCTTTGATGTTACTCAGTTGGAGTAGGTATGAGGAACAATTAATCAGGCGCATGCCTATGATAACCTCAGGTGAGAATGAGCAAAAGAAAAGTTAGAAGAGAATCAAATTTCATGACCTTAATTTTCCCCAAGGATGACATTGATTATGAACAATATATGACAATCCAGCTAGCATGAAATAAAAGTTCAGAGCCTTCTCAAGATGGAAAAGTGACAGATGGTACTTTAGAATACAACTTGCTACCCAAGGACCACAATAAAATGTAGAACATTTCCAAAGGAGAGCTTCTCAGTTCCCATGGTATAAGTTTGTCATCACAGAAAAAATGTTAATGAGCAAAATATATTGGTAGGTAGGTAGATTTCTACCTTTATAGTTATACTGTAAACCATAAAGTTTGGTTAGTTTTGCTCTTAGTTTCAAGGAACAGCTAGTTGTATTAGCTCAAGTAATGAAGGTTTATTACAAAGATGTTCATGGCATTAAGGGAAGTGGAATTTTCTAGAAATCCAAGAACATCAGTCATGTTAGCTGGGTTTCCTGGAACTGGAACTGGAAGATCATTTGGAGTGATGTTTAGCTCTAAAGACTTCTGAAACCTGAGTCTGTATGTCTTCATTCTCATTCTAAACTATGAACATACTCCAGCTCCTTTTTATATCTTTCTTGTCACCAAATATCACTGATTTCTTTTATAATTCCCTGTTCTCATATCTGTCACCCCTAGGGTTTGGTTTTCTTCCTCATGGTCCAATATGATGGCTTGAGCTCCAGCCATGACATCCAAATTTCAGAGACCAAAATGGGAGAAGGAATGAAAAATAAAAGGGGCAAAAAGAATGTGCAAACTATCATTGTAGATAAAATCCTGGAAGCTAGCTATCACATAATCCTTCTGATTATATTGTCTTAATTAGAATTTCTTCAAGGGAGGCTGAGAAATCTAATCTTTATTTTGGGCAATCATGTGTTCCACAAAATTTGATGTTTACTGACATGGAAGAAGAGCATAGATTTTGAGAGATGAGAAATAAATGAGATAGAATCAAAGAGGGGAATAGCAACCCTTAGATTAGCATTTATTTTATATATTGAACAAATACTTACATAGCACTTACTAGGTTTCAGGCATGGTTCCAAAGTGCTTTACATATATCAACTCTTCATCTTCATGGCAACTCTATGCAGTAGGTGCTATATTATCTCCAGCTTACGGATGATTACACTAAGGTACAAAGAAGTTAAATAATGTGCCCAAGTCACATAGCTGTTAAGTGACAAAACCTGGGTTCAAAAATAGCCATCTGGCTCAAGTACTACCACAAAACTTGGGAGTAACAAAAGGATGCCCCCAGTGATACGCTGGTAAATGTCCAGCTGCTGATTCTCTGGATGGGCGGGAGTGGAGGGGGAGCTTTAATTTGTAGTGTTTCCTGATACCCATGGTGTATATGTTCTCACCACGGATAAGTAACCTCAAGAACATAGATAACAGTAACACATACCCAAATAATTAGGAAGTAATAGGTTTTGAGTATTTATTATGCTTTCCTCTTAATATAACTTAATTGTAAGTTCATATAACTTAATTCTTAATACTGGCAGTGTTTAACAAGTGGCTTGCACATTTCTTGAAAATTTAACAATTGGCTAGTATGTGCAGGTACCGGTCACCTTTGGCACAGTCTTGCATTAGATGTTGCCATGGCTGCAAGTCAGGGGTCAGAGAAACCAAAGAAGTTGAAGGTGATGAGCTGAGAGACAGTGGGTATTTCTGAGTGCTCAGGTAGCTGCTGCTCTTACTGTTCTAGGAGTATCCACCCTCCTTACATAGCCATTTGGACACAGAACAGCTTCCTTTTCTTAAATGTGACATCTCGCCTGAGCTCTGGGGCCAAGAGAGCTCACCTTGTATTAATTCAGACTCAGATCACAGATGCACAGAGGAAATGATTAATTTAAAATCTGGATTTATTTGTTTTCTTCTGTTGATGTAGGGAATATCAGTTGTAAAGGTAACCAGTTTCTGGGATTAGTCTTTTGTTAAGAGTTCTGTAATCTTTGACACCTTGGACATGTCAGCAACATTTCTGGACCTATATTTGGTGCTTAAAAAATGTTGATTAGTAAAAAGTAATAAATTGTGATTTGTGTAGATGTGTTCCCATCTTGATAGTGTTGTAAGAATGAGCCAAAATATTGAAATCCTATTCATTTGAAAATCTTCTAAACATCCCTGATCTTCAATTATTTCTCACAAAGTCATTATTAAATAAGGACAAAAATAAATCTTTATGAACACACATTACTGGGTATTAGCAATTTTGGTTGATAGTTCTGGATACTAATTCTTAGACTAACATCATCTTGGTCTCAAAATAGCATCAGTAATAATAATAATAATAATACACATCCATATTTATCACCCACCCATACAATTTATCAGTTGTGTTATTGCAGATGTTTAGGGGAATTCAAATAAAACTCCTGATGCTGGGGGTGTTCTGGCGGGGAGGCAGACTAAGAGTAAAAAGATTTTAGCATATTCTACATCTTACTTGCCTTATAGGACCTTAGACTAGCTGTGCTTGAGATAGGGGTACCTGGCCATCTTAACTATACAGAGAAGGTAAAAGACTGTGGTGGGAGCAACTGTCCCTTGTTAGTGAACTGGAGAATTATCATGAATCTTCAAGACCCATGGAAGGATACCGGGACTCAAATTCTATTCTCCTTGTGTTCTTGGCTTCTGCTGGAGGCCAAGCTGGTGCTCCTGTACAGGTTGCCAGAGTCAACCTTCATGACAGCCCCCCAAAAGCCCCCTTTGTGGTATTGATATCCTTGTGTAGTTCCCTCCCATATTGTGTCAGGGTTGGTCTGTGACCAATAGAATACAGCAGAAGTGATGCTAAGTAACTTCCAAGGCTAGTTTGTAAAAACATTGTGGCTTATTTTCTTTCTCAGGTTATTGGCTCTGGGGAAAGATGGCTGCCACGTTGTGGGCAACCCGAAGGAGAGACCCATGTGGTGAGGAGCTGAGACCAATAGACATGTGAGCAAACCTTCTTGGGAGAGGATCCTTCAACCCCAGCCCAGCCTTCTGATCACTGCAGCCTTGACTGGCATCCTGACAGCAATCTCATGATTGACTCTCAGCCAGGACTACCCAGCTAATCTACTCCCTGACTCTTGACTCTCAGAATCCGTATGAGATAATCTTTGTCATTTTAAGCTGTCAAGTTTGGGTAATTTGTCATGCTGTAATAAATAAGTAATATATGAGCTTAGGTTGTCTTTGTATATGTTCCCACATAATTTGTTACTCTAAATCGGGGGTCCCCAACTCCTGGGCCGCATTGAAGGCAGGTGAGCAAGCAAAGCTTCATCTGTATTTACAGCAGCTCCCCATGCTCAAATTACTGCCTGAATTCTGCCTCCTGTCAGATCAGCAGCAGTATTAGATTCTCACAGAAGCGTGAACCCTACTGTGAACTGTGCATGAGAGGTCTAGTTTGCACCCTCCTTATGAGAATCTAACGCCTGATGCTCTGAGGTGTGGCTGAGGCAGTGATGCTAAAGCTGGGGAGCAGCTGCAAATACAGATTATCATCAGCAGAGAGGTCTGACTGCACAGAGACAATGATATATCAGTTGCTTGCAGGCTCATATCAAAGCCCTATCAGTGAATGGCAAGTGACAATTAAGCTGCATCTGGTGGCAAACTTTATAGTGGCAAGCGAGTTGATGTGCTTCAATTGTACAGCTGCATCTGGCAGCAGCAGGCTTTAAGTCAGGAATTGACATTAGTTGCAGGAAAGCAAGCTCAGAGATCCCACTGATTCCACATTATGGTGAATTCTATAACTATTTCATTATATATTACAATGTAATAATAATACAAATATAGTGCACAATAAATGTAAGGCACGTGAATCATCCCAAAATCATCTCCCCTGCACCACAGTCTGTGGAAAAATTGTCTTCCATGAAACCAGTCCCTGGTGCCAAGAAGGTTGGGGACCGCTGCTCTAAATGGAAATCATTTATCCATGTCTCTGACTGCTCCACTGAAACATTTCTGCTTGGAGGAAAGGAATTCAGTGTTGAATCCCCATGCCTAGGACAGTGCTGAGCACAGAGCACTGAGCAGATGGATAAAGTGAGACGAGACAACAGGCCTGGCTTCAGACAGCGCTGTGGGGACTGCCAGCTACAGGATGAGTCAGCACACATCTAGTTGGGTTATTCTCTCCAAGTGTGAGAAATTCACAGTAAATATTCATTTCCTCTTCTCTTCTGTTGTTACTGGCCTCCCTACCATCTCCCAAATACCTCACAGGTCAATTTCTACTCTCTTCTCATCAGCCATGAGGCTCTTGGAGAGGCAATCTGGGATCTGAGGAGGGAGCAGGACTCAGAGTAGAGAATTGCAGCCACGGTGGGTCACTCCACACTGTCCCTAAGTTGGAAGGAAGAGTTTCTTCAACTCCCCAGACACAGGAGCCTCAATCTGTGGAGACACTCCCCTCAGGGTCTGCTTAGAGCATGGGATATATAATTAAACGAGACCAATGGACAATGCAAAAGTAGGAGTGGGGAGAAGGGGCTTTTAAACTTTTTTATTTAGGAACTTAAAAAAAATGTTTGTTAAGAGAAGGCTAAAAGTTCAGTTACTGCTCTAAGTGGAGTGGGTGTTTGGTTACAAATGTTCTAGGACAGGCACTTCCACTTCAGAGCCCAGCCCTGCCCACTCTAGGAGAGCACACTATAAACCACCCCGCCCCTTCCCTCAACTCCTGCCGCTCTAACGGACAACTCTGCCTTCTCCGAGTGGAAGAACATAGTCAGGCACCACTTACTGGCAGTCTCCTTGTGCCACCATTGGAGAATGCACTTACACAAACCTAGATGGTATAGCCTACTACACACCTAGACTATAGGGTACAACCTATCGTTCCTAGGCTACAAGCCTGTACAGCATGTCACTGTATAAGACAACATGAGATTAAATTAGGCACAAAGAAAGTAATACAATCAAGAGACATGGTAAACATGGAGGCTGCTGCTGGCGTAACATGGCATACTGTTTTACAGCAAAGTTATTTTTTAATGAGTAGAAAGAGTACGCTCTAAACTAAACAATAAAAAGTGCAGTATAGTGAATACAGAAACCAGTGATACAGTTGTTTACTGTCATTATGGAGTGCTATGTACTGTATACAATCGCAGGCGCTATACTTTTCTTTTTGAAAAGAATGTCCCTTTGCTGCACGTGACTGTACACATGGGCGGTTTTCAAAGAACCTGGGTGGCTCTGCACGGCCTCCTCCAATCCTGTTTTATGTTCTCATCATCTGTTGATAAAACCTTAATAAAATTTATAAAGACAAAAAAGACTTTACATCCAAAGGGGTATGTCTCCAGTAGAGTGGATGATAATGGGGATCACAATTTTGGGCAGGTGGAGCCTTCCCAGTGCCTTGAAAAACCACAACATTCTGGAGCATATAATCAGGCACATTTAAATAAATTTACTTACTCTTTGTACTTGCTGAGGAATGTGGGGGCAGGGGCGCACGGCCCAGCATTGTCTTGCCTGCCCACTAGAACCTTGTCTGGGGGAATACACGGCACTCAGCTCTGCGCTGTGAACAGGGTCCTGAGTGTGGCGCAAGACAGTTGGACTTCCAATCTGTTATCTGTTATTTCTCATTGTTTAACCACAGGCAGTTTCACTTTCCCAAATCTCAGTTTTTTTTATCTGTAAAGTGAAGACACTAGTAATTACCTCCTAGCATTCACTAAAAACACGTTAGCTGAATCTGAATAAGGCTCTTCAGGCCAAAAGAAATAAATACACTGTAAGTAGAATTTGGGAATGTTTGATTAAATTTAAGGCCTGCAGAAAAAAGTAAATCATAGGATGCCTACCAGCTTGGGATGTTGTGCTGCTATTTCCAAAGGTAATTTAATATCTTTCCAGGATACATAAAATCAGCGTGACCCACGAGAGCCACAAAATTGTACTTCATTGACCATGTCAAGCTCATTCTTTTGTTTCTACATTAAAAAAAAGAATATTAATAAAATGGAAAATGTGCCAGAAAAAGCCACTAAAATAGAGATATTGCAAATGACTTGCCAAAATTTAGCAGGCCTGCAAAAACCCTGGTTCATCCAAGAGTTTGAGCTTCCACCACTTCTCCCTTTATAGAATTACTGAAGTGTTCACTTAGGTCCCCCTGGCACCTTTATTACCATCAGGTAAAATAGCTCCACAATGAATTCACACGGACCCTCTCAGATGTCCTACGAGGCCTATGCCATGTCCAGTTTCCACAACAGTTAAAACATACTTCTAAAAATGAAGATACATAGAAACACAATTGGACACCAAAAAGCCAAAAGCCTCTTTTGCCTTTTGCTCCCTACCCCACCCCCCAACCTTTTTTAGAAAATTCACTTAAGAGTTGAGCTAACAGTCTTGCTTCTAGGTATCTCAGCTTCCTCACCTGTGAAGTGGGATTAATAATATTGCCTCTCTAACAGGGCAGTCGAGAGAACTAAATGAATTAGTGCATACAAAGTACTTCAAAGTGTGACTACTAGTACACTCTAAATGAATGATAGTTACTGTAATTATTACTAATTTTAAAGGGGAAATGGCTTTTATGTAAACATTGTAGAAGATTTCAAGCATGATTCGGATCCACCAAGTACTACCCAAAGTACTACCAAGCATGTCAACATGAGTTTTCCTTTGAAGCTGCCACCCAGGCTAAATGTTCCTCTGAAGGACTTCTCTAGGACACCGTCTACACTTCCCTTTATCCACTGCTGGGTAAGTCAAATCAAATTCTATCAGTTTCCCATTGCTGAGTAATAAATCATCGCAAATTTAGCAATTTCAAACAACACACACCTATTGTCCCACAGTTTATGTGGGTCAGAAATCTGAATGCAGCTTATCTGGGCCCTCTGCTTAGGGACTCATAAGCTGCAATCAAGTTGTTGGCCAGGCTGCATTCTGCTGAGGAGGCTTGACTGGAGAAGAATCTGCTTCCTAGCTAATACAAGGTGTTAGCAAAATTCACTTCTTTGCAGTTGTAAGACTGAGAGCCCTCATCCCTTACTGGCTGTTGGTGGAGACTGCCCTAGCTTCTAGAGGTCATCAGTGGTGCCAGGTGGGCTTCTTAACCTGGCTGCTCACTCCATCGAGGTAGCAAGGAGAGGCTCTGGGCGTGTTTGTTAGCCAGACAGAGTTTTCTATAATTATGTGAATAACAACCCATCACCTCTACTATAGGCTATTGATTAGAAGCAAGTCACAGGCCCTGCACACACTCAAAGGGAGGCGATTATACAAAGCATGCACAGCAAGAGCCCACCTCAGAGGCTGTCCATCACTGTCACAAAGAGGAAAAAGCATTGCGCAATTTCCATTCAAGCTTCCCAATTCATTTTCTGGTCTAACCACAGAGGTCAGGGAAGGTTTAATTGTCTATTAATTAGAGGGATGAAATTTAGGGAAGATGGTGGAAAATAGAATCAATTTAAGAGAAGGCCAACAAAAAAACAGTTGCTCTCTTCATGTGATCTGTGGACATGGTGACGTCCATGTCCAAAACAGATCTCTAAATCTCCAGAGTGCTTCCAGAACAGCTTTGGGGAGTTTATCAGAGTAGACAAGCTGAGGTGTATGAGGTCCAGGCCTAAGTCAGCCATCCATGGGCATACTGGTTGGAGCCTGAAGGATGGAAGGCTGGTCCTGATCATGAGCAAGTCTGTCTTCCTGTGGATTAGTGGGGGAGACAATTCTAACTTCCTTTAAATACACAAAGGATTTTTATCAAGACACCATCCAATTATTCTCTACCCTTTCTGAAGAGGCTACAGGGGGAAATGGGGTTGAATTTTGGCAAGAAGGGATTTGTATAGACTAAGGAAAAAAAATCTTAATGGTAATGATCATTAGGCACTGAAACAAGCTATGAAAAAAAACATGACATATTTGTCCCAGGAGTTTTTTTAAAAATAGGCTAGACAACTATCTAGAAGGTAGTCCAAATGCAGTGAAGGAGTCGGTCCAGACCTTTCTCTCTGCTCAGCACATAGTAATACCTCAAAAATAAACACTTAGTAATGTCTTAGCTGGCTTGGGTTGCTATAAACTAGACTGGATGGTTTATAAGAAACAAATTTATTTCTCATAGTTCTAGAGGCCGGGAAGTCGAAGAACAAGGAGCTGGCAGATTCAGTGTCCAGCTGGAGCCTGATTCTTGGTTCTGACATGGCTGCCCTCCTACTGTGTCCGCACAGGGTGAAGGGGCAGGAGAGATGTCCGAGTGTCTTTCAGGGGCACTAGTCCCACTCACGAGAGCCTCACCCTCGTGACTCAATCACCTCCTAATGGCCCCACCTCCTAACACTGTCACCTTGGGGGATAGGTTTCAACACAGGAATTTGGGGGCAGGGGTACAAACATTCAGTTTATAGCGATTAAACATATTGAAGTTTGTTGTTTGTTGTCAATGACCCACCTGACAGCATTATTTTTTAGATCAAGATCCTTGGACGACCTGTATTGAATCATCTGGGGCACTGTTTAAAATACAGATTCCTAGGTCCAGCCATGGATGCCATGAGTAAAAATCTCTTGAGGTGGAGCCTAGGTGTTTGCTTTTTAAACAAATAGCCCAGGAATTTTTTATGCACATACTAAAGCTTACAAACCACTACAAATGAAACCTAATCCATATCAAACTTGAATTCCTCCACTCAAATGTCTTTACCCCCAACCCTAAATTTTAAATGCACAAACATTGCCTCCTTCTTCTGGCAGCCATAAAAGCATCCCTCAGCCCCCAGGCTCCCATCCGTAAATATGGTCCAGCAATCCAATTGCACGGACATACGCAATGGCTTCTGCCATGCTGGTTCCCCAGGGAAATTACGTAATAGTCCTTTGGCACATACCGTGCTTACTAAAATTACAAGGGAACCCCTACCCCCATCTCTCCAGGAGTCCCATGTTCTGAGTAAAAGCCCAACAATGTATCTGCTGCTTAGACCTTGGGGTGAAGGGAGTGGGAGCATGCTCCGAAAAGTGTGTTTAGTTTGCTGCCTCGAAACTCAGGGTGTGCCATCCTATCCACTGCAGAGTTGTGGTCTGAACTCTGCGTCTCTACAAACCGTTCTTGAATTTTTGCAGGACTCTATTAGGGTCCCCAGGAGAGCTCTCATATGAAGTCCAAGAAATCTGAGGAAAATGTGGAGCTTACATGATGGACTAATTTCATTTCAATAAAATTCCCATATTACATTCAATGCATTTGGCTTTATTAAGTTTTGTCATAAACGCTGGGAACACTTCCAAATTTAGGCTTGCACAATTATTTTTATTGGTGCGTTAACTAAAAACGGTATATGCATAAGTCAGAGTGTACATTTGACTTCATCTGGGGAGCCAAAATGAACTTTAGGTTGATTTATAGTCATTTTACCCTGTAAATGAGATACAGGAAATAGGGGTTACAGTTTCTGATCCCGGCATTCCTAAACCCTCCACCGGTTCCATCCACAGCTCTCTGCCATGTATCTAATGAATTTAAATTCCGAGTGTCTGTCGGCAGCCCGCAAAGTCACCAAACAAAGACGCTGGCTTATTTTCAGGCCCAGAGCCATCCAAACTGGGCGAAAAATAGAGGTTTGCTGCACTGAAGTGAGACTAGGGAGCCCTCGGTGCTTTGAAAGGTTTTAATTGCTATGGAAAAAATCCTTTCAAAGATTTTTTTTTTCCCTTAACATGGGCCCCTTGGAAACTTTTCATAGGGGAACTGTAAAATATTTATACAGCTAACAGCACTGTTAAAAAAAAAAAAAAAAGGCAAGAAAGAAAGAAACGTAGCGCGGAATGAAAGGCAGACTTGAAGTGAGCCCTGCAGATTCGGGCCCCAGGGAGGGGAGGGGTCTGTGATTTCAACCCCTGGGAAACAGGATTAATCCCTCCCAGCCGGGCCCACAGGCAGGGCCGACGTGTAGAAGACCCTGTGTTTGGTTTAAAGCTCTGCTGTTGCCATTTTGAAATTCTTAATTTTTGAACGAAGGGCCTAATGTTTTCATTTTGCACCAAGCCCTGAACATTCCGCAGCTGGCGCTGCTCACAGCGTCTCCAGAACTGCTGTTTTCAGACATTGCAGTATGGTTCCTCCCATCCTTTCTCTGTTAGCTCCCCTGTTTTGTGGAGGACCCTACAACCCTGACCCTTACTTTCCACAGTCCTAAATGGCATGTACTAGACTTCCTGTCCTTTGGTGTGTCTGGCATACATCCTGCCCACGAGGCTTTACCACCCCAGGATGTAGGAGGCTGACAACCCATGTTCAAAATCCTAGAAAACATGGCACTGGCTCTGTGAATAGATGGAAAACGAGAATTCGGGAGTTAAAAGGAGCCATGGTGATCCCGTTTTATAAAGTAAATGTAGTGCTGGAGAGAGGAAGGAAATTTCCCAAGGCTACTTCGTTTATTAGTATCAGATGAGGGACATGGCTAGCTCATTCCACAGCATCTACGACAAGGGGTGAATACGGACAATTACAGCCCCCAAGCTGCTCCAAGCTCAGGCGAACTCCTGCTTCAGTATTTTCTCAATTCTTTAATCAGCAACGACATTATTAAAGAAACAGCTGAGAAGATAATCACCCCACACTGGTCCCCCAAATGTTTTCATTGCCTCCCACACACAGCTTATCTTTTACTGGTGAAGATATTTGGTATTAAAAATAACAGTTGTAAGTTGTGTGACCTCTTCGTGGCTCCATCCTACCCATCAATGCAGACAACCTGGTAACCCCATGGAAGGGAGGAAAAAAAATCCAAGGCTCAGCAAACCCACAAAGTAGATAATTAACACATGAGAAATCAAGATTTGGCTATGCCGTGGTAGCTAAAGTACTGAGGGGCAGGGGAACTTTCTAACAGAGGAGAATGGGTTACAGAATTACTACAACCTCATCACTCAGAAGGGACCCTCTGTCTCAAGCCTGACTTAACTGCCATAATTCAATTAGCATGCTTCCACTAATTATATAAGCTTTTAGCTGACAGTTCAACAGCCACACCACAGAGAGTAAGACAATTTTTTTCATTTTTAAGTTAATCTTAAATTAATTATAAGTAAATTGCACTGATCTCCTGCCTTCCACTGTTTTGTTGCAGAAAACTATCACACAATTTTAAAACTCTGGGTATATGCACAAACAGGCATTTAGCACCATGTGGAATGATTATTGCGTTCATAAATACAGAGAAGCAGGCCCTTCCCTTCCCATCCTTTCTTTCTTTCCTGCCTTTCTTTTCTCTCTCTCTCCCTTCCTTCATCCCTTCCTTCCCTTTTTTCCTAAATGACACTTCTTATTAAATATGAGATAAGATAAATAACAATCACATTAATTGAAATAAATGTTCATTTATTTTTCAAATTCTCAAGCCTAGAACAGTGTCTAGTACATGTTACAATCTCAATGATAGATATCTGTTAAATAATTACCAATATTAGATATTGGATGAGATGCTCTGAGCATGATGGAGAAAGGCTGAAGAGGCCTCAAAGCCCTAGTCCCTGATTTCAAAGAGTGTAGACATTCTTTCAGGAGGTAAAATGTAAACAACATGAACAAAAATCATTCAAAACTACCTGGAACTTAAGATACTAAATGCTAGTCCTCGATGCATTTCTCGATACTTAGCATACAGTATAAGATAGTAGTAAATCAGATTAGCTCTTCCACTGAGGAAGATAAGATGGGCTTTCAATATGAGTTATCATACCTGCATACAAATGGGAGCTGACAAATGTAAATTACCTGCTCCAAACCAATGGGCAGTGAATCCATCACAACTGGAGACATTTCAACAAAGCAAAGGGTGCTGCACTAGGATTGACCACATGCTAACTTGCAAAGCAGCTCAGATTCATTTTGATATGCCTTTAGGGATCATTTTCAACAAAAGCACGTATTTTTTGTACCAAACCACACTGTGTTTTTCTATATATTCATGATAGTTGATTGAGTAAAAATCTATAGATATGTCAGAATTTTTATTGCTGTGTAAGACTCCAAAGGTGATTCATCACAGAAGAATCAGAATGGCCATTCTTTTTTAACTGAAGGCTATTTATCCCACTCTTCCACCTTCTAGCATTTCATTTTACTCGGGTCAAAATTTCTCTTATCATGCATTTGGTACTAAATAAAGTTGCAGGAAGTAAGCAATAACAGAAAAATTTATATCCCCACTAATATTATCAGATAAACAGGCTGTTTCAGCTCAGTTAGTTAAAAAAAACGATTTTTAAAAAATATTTATTTATTTGTTTATAGAGAGAGGGGAAGGGAGGGAGGGAGAGAGAGAAACATCAATGTGTGGTTGCCTCTTGTGCACCCCTTACTGGGGATCTGGCCCACAACCCAGACATGTGCCCTGAGTGGGAATTGAACTGGCGGCCATTTGGCTTGCAGCCCAGCACTCAATCCACTGAGCCACACCAGCCAGGGCACAAAAAAAGACATTTTTAAACTTAGGTAACCATTATGTTATGTAAGGTTAAAATGGCAAAGGAGATATTGGCTCCTGAAGATGAGACCAAACTCTGATCATATTTCAGCTTAACCACCACTTCTTTGTGGAAACTTTGTTGCCTCTTCCCCAGATGTGAGGCCTCTGGTTATTGGCTACTTTTCTTTATAGAACATTGAACACTTGAAATTCATTAATTGTTAGCAATCACTAGATGCTTGCTCTTCCCAATAGGCCCTAATCTCACTGAATGTGAATGCCAATTGAACTGATGTTTGCTCACTACCGTATTTCTGGCCTGGCACATAGTGTGCCTTCTATAAACATTCTTTTGAACTAAGAAAAAGAAAGTAAGGGTCTTTCTCATTCTGCCAAGGTCCCTGTATTACTTGGAGGCCTTTCAATTCTACATGATAAACTTCCAGCTTGAACTGCTTTAAATTTAAAAATTCAATAAGGCTTATAGGCCAATAGATTCATAAAAACAAACCCTGGAAAGGCAGACCCAGAGACAATATTCTCTTCCCTTCATTTCAAGACACTTTATGGAGGAATTCCAATTGACTCGGCATCAGTATGTGTCCACACCTTGAACGAATCACTTTGACTAGAAGTATACGGTCCTAAACTGGCCCAACCTAAGGCCAGTGAGCATCCCTGTGGCTGAGGGAGAGGTGTTATTTCCTAGTCCCACCAGCCATAGCCCTGGGTTATGGGGAAAGCAGAAGGTAGGAAGAAACCTGGGGAGGATATTGAACACATAGAACAATGATGTTTACAGAGTCTCTTAGCCTGGTGTGGAGGAAGATGATGTGTTTCTACAGTTCTGGATTTTCAACAACAGTAGTCTTGCTAAGGGTAAATTATTTTATTTTATTTTATTTTATTTATTTTATTTTTTTATTTTATTGCCACATGGATTCATGGCAGTTCAAATTACCATTCTTATCTCTACTGACTCCTTCCTGAGGGAGAAGTATGCCCACAGGCCAATGGCAATATTACAGTTTAATTCAAAGAGTGCTACCAATATAACTAGTTATGATTGATTGACTCAGAAAATAACACATATATCATGCTTTGTTTTGAGGATGACTGAGGGGACTGGAGTGACAATGAGGTTAGGAGCAAAGAGCATGCCTTCTTGTTCCTGCGCGTGAAAGTGCGGAGTGGCCAGTCACAGCTGATTCCTCTGGAACCCCGGAGCTCCCTGCTCTTTTCCTGTGTGCTCAGGGTATTTTATCATGCTAAAGCTACTCATGTAAATCAATCCTTCTTACACAGATGTGTACAATGGGACTGATTTTTTTTCTGTATGAGTTATACTTTCAGCCCACATGTGGCTGCACATGAAATATCAATTTTTCCCCCTTTTTTACTTTGTGTGTCGAGTCGGGCCTCTTCTCTGTTTACACAAGAACAGAAGAAAAGTCTGAGGAAGGTAAAAGGGTCACGGGGCCCCTCATTCTGGCCATCCACGGTTTTCTCCTGCCATTTCCTCTCATCCATCATTGTCCTCCCCAGAAAATCATCTATTTCCCTTGAGATTCGATGATTTTTCCTAGGTAATTCCCCTTTTAGGGAACCTATTTTAAGGTCATTATGTTCTACAGAACAGTTTCACCAGAACTTTCCTAAGCATCCTGATTTTCTGTCTACTCAGATTCTCTTTACCTTGTTCAGGCCACGTGGGGAGTATTTGCATTCTTTCTGATGGTGGGGGCTGGTCGGGGGGGCGGTGGTGGAGAACTGTGCTGAAATCTCACACAGTATGTATTTTTCTACTGAAAGTCATAAGATCTTTATTTTGCATTCCTTCACCATGAGCCACCGTCCATTTCCCACCCTTCACCAGGACAGCTCGGGCAGGAGTGCATCACCCCAGGAGAATTCCCGGAGAGGCCTGGGCCCTTTTATCTGTCATTTTGGCAGAGGGGGTTTGTGCTTGCTTGTTTACTTTGAGATCAACACTTTCAAGTTCTAGTGTCTCCAACTGACTAACTCCCAGGTACTTTATGCTCATGACACTGATGTCACAGCTGTGTTAGTTAAAAAATTAAATAAATAAGCACAGGGCCTGAGGGAGAACAGAAAGGGCCCAGTTAGGGAACTAACCAGATATCGAAACACTTTTGCCTTAACACGTGGCTCTGCTCTCGTGATGAAGATGGGATGGAGGAGTGGAGGTGCACAGTGACTCTCGGGACAAAGGATCTTCAGCACCTTTCACTCTCGTTCTGTAGAACACTCCTACACTCCTCCCGGAAGATGTGATAAATTAATTAATTAATTAATATCCCATGGTACAATAAGTTTGGGAAAGAACATATCAGAATTCAAAGAACATACTAGCATATTACTGGCTCTGATGGTTTCACATTAAATAAACTTATTGAACTTGGTTTAACTCAGCATTCTCGAAACCTATTTGAACTTGAAACACTTGCCACAGTTTACCCAGAGGCGACTGGCAAAACAACATTCCTTGGACTACTTAATTAGAAGACAAAGAAATACAATGCTATTATCTTAAAACTGACATGTTCTTTGTAGATTGTAAAGACATAAATTTAATTTTCTTATTAAAGCGTTGCTTCACGGCATCTCTGAGACCTGAGCCACAGGGCTCACTGACTCAGGGGTCGTGCTCCAGGGGTGGGTTCTTGACATGTTGAGCAAGATAACAGGCAAGAGACTGGTGTCAGGGAGAAGGAAAGGATTTTTAAATTTCTTTTGTCTCCAACTTGACATCATTGTGAATTAAGTTTGGTGACCCAGGTAGAATTTCACACAAGGGATGTATACATAGGGAGAGGAAGTAGTGGGAAAGGGAAGCCCAATGTTTCCTGTGCCAGCAGCGTGAGGGGGACAATTAGAGACAGAGAAGGTGGAAGTGGAATTAGTTAGATTTGTCCCGATTTTCCCACATGAGCCTTTGGGTAGAGAAGGAGGAAAATTGGGTATACAAGGAGTGCTCATGTCCACTAGTGTCCAACCTAGGAGAGTGGATCTGTGGTCTGGGCCCCAAGGAGAGTAACTTGAATTAGTTTTACTGCCCTGCCCTGCATTTCTGTATGGCATAGATGACACCCACAAGTTCACACAGCATTCAGAAGGCAGGTGAGTTGAGAGCCAGTGCATTTTCTGTGGGCTAGATAGGTTGTGTGGCAGGGATCCTGGGGATCCTTAGCATCCAAGAGAGCCAGGATGAGGCTGAGTCAGCCAGCAAGGTCCATAACCCTGACCAAAGCAAGAGAAGCCAGAGCACGAGGGTCACCAGCACCAGTTCCAATATTCGTACCAGCAGGAACAGACAGCAATATAGGGGCACTGTGTGGTGTGACCCCCTCACTCTGTCCCAGCAAAATCACGCAAGCCTGGCTGCCTGCCCTACCTGTGTGCCCAAGTCCATCTGGAAGGGAATTGGGAGAGAGAGGGCAGAAATAACTAAGACTAAACCATGATTCAAAAAGACTAGTTTTACTTACAGGGATTTCTGCATTCAGGATATTTACACTTTGGGATTGGACTAAAATTTAAACTGAATGGACATGTAGTTATTTCCTGCCTACCCATCTGTAAGGTGAGGCCTGTCAGAAAAGTCAGATTGAAAGCAAACAATATAAAGAGACTACATTTCTCTATACATTTGAATTTTATTATGATTGAAATTTCAGACATTTCAGACTATCTTTTTCTCATATTCACAAAGCTTATTTGGGGCCACTGAATCCCCAGGCATTTGTTTTACTTCAAACTGCAGGGTTGCCATAGCTCACCAAAAGCTTACTGCGCGCTGCTATGATACTGGCTTATTTGGCTGGCTGTCTTACTGGGCCGTGAGCTAGTTCACTGTGGAGGTCTAATTTCATTCATTTAGAAAGATGCTTAGGCCCTGCATCTCCGTTGATTCTTTACAGGGGGATCTCACTTGGGGATTCTTTTTGGTTAAAGGAAGAAAAATGAGGCTTCCTTGGAGAGTTCAGTGGTAGCCATCTTTCTTTATAGGTACAATGTCCTTTCTTTTCTTTATTTCCTTCACCTGTTTTTTTTTTTTTCCTTCCCCTTTCTTCCCTGGGGACGCTTTGGAAATGAAGGTGACACTGTCTGGGAGAATGAAGACGTGATCCTGTCTGTGAGTATTCCCAAATCCTCCTGAACTGCAACTCCAGAAGAGTCTTAAATTTATATGACAATTTTTGGCTTAAAGAAAGAAGAGTCTTCTATTCATAGTTTGATAATCTCAAAATTTCTAAATGATTTTCCTGTCCCTGCCTTCCTGTCCCCTTCTACCATTGTGATCTCCGTACACCGGATATAGGTTGGCATGCCTTTATAGTTTCTATACCCAGTTCCGTGTTCCCACAAGGCTTTATAATGACGCATTTTGTTGGATTATAACTGAACTTATGCATGTTTATTTCTCCTTTAGATTGTAAGCTCATGAGAGCTTTCTTTGTCTTCATTAATGCATCTCCGTGTTTTACACTATGAGCATTTAGTATGTTTGCTAACTGATAAAACTGGATATTTTATGATGCCTTACAAGCAGGAAAATAAACTTTCCCAGTGAGTAAAGGTCTTTATATTTTCTGTCCCAGTTTGTTCCTCAAGCCTATCAGATGTCATAGAATGTCTGCCCTCCCCTTCACCGTCCCTCTTGCTGAGGAGAGGCTGGGTATTTCAGGAAGTGCCCAGGAAAACAACCAGAAATAAATCCATCTTTATCTGTTTGCTCTGACTGCTTTGACATGTGCCTTGTCGTGGGAGCCACTTACAGCTCCTGCAGACGTAAAACCGTCAAGTCGCAAAATGGTTCTGGGTTCCCTTTGGGTCTCACTGCACTGGACCCACGCTGAGACCCGGGAGAGACGGGAGCAAGGTTCTGCTATGCCCTCCCCACAAAAGCCGTAAGAGAGGAGTGTATCTCTGTGAATGACTACTCCTTAACCCCTTTTCGGTTTCAGTGCCAAAGGGAAGCATTCTCTAGACTCCCTATTAGAGACTAAATATCTATGTGTACTCTTGTCATACCCGTGGCTTTCCATTTCATAATTTTATCATGCTAGCTGCAAGTGCCAGGTGACTGCTGTTTCTTCCATTAGCCTGAAAACTCCATCAAAACAATGATATTATCTGCTTTGTATACTCTTGTTTTCTCTTTACCTACCATTATACCTGGCATATTATAATAGTAATAATTATAACAATAATACTAGTGATAGTGAAAACTTATATAGTACTTCCTCTGAACTAGAATGCTTTATCTACAGTAGCTCATTCACTACTCACAACAACCGTTTAAGGTAGATACTATTATCACCCACATTTTATATATGAATAAACAGAGGCCCAAAGAAGCTTAGTAATTTGCCAAGGTCACCTTGCAAGTAACTAGTGGAGCTGGAATTTAAACACAGTAATCTGGTTTCAGAGCTCCTGTGCTTAATCCCTAGACTACACTCCAAGACACAGACAATAGTATCATATCTACAGTGTTACTCTGGGCAATGGACTCATTCTTTGAAGCAGACATTCAAACTGGCCAAAGGAGACTACTGTCTAAGGGTGGAGGGGACTCCCAGCATGATGGGGAGTGGGGAGCCCAAGTTTACGGATGGGACAGTGAATGTGAACAGGGTGTAGGAGTCAAGAAGGGTAATAAAAGAGTAGATGGTTGGAGACCCTGGAGGAGAGTAGGGGACACAGTTAGAAGCTGGTATAAGTGGGAAATTTGAAGAAGACAGAGATATGTCTGAAGCAGATTTTTGGCTACATTTTTTTGTGAAGCAGTCTCTAAAATTCCTGCACCCCCTCTCCTAGAAAACCTTCCATAAAGATCTACATTATTTTTAAATTTGGCTTTCTTTAAGTAAGACACTTTGCTAATACTGAGCTACATAGAGTTTCAGAATTCATTCAGGTTTTGTAAGCAGTCTGTGTGAGAGTTAATTGTTGCAGTCTCTACCCTGTCTTAGGATCTCTTGGGGAAAGAGTGAAGAGAAATGGCCATGGTTAGAGCTTGAACCAGCTGCATTTAGGATTTCTGATCTGGTGTCCTCCTGTTTCGGAGCCTGTTTCAGGGATAAACCTGTTCAAGAAACTGTGAAAGAGAAGGCAGGAAGGAAAGGATGAGACAGGGTGGAAATGAGAACAAGAGAAAGTGAAAGAGGATGTAGAAAAAAAACACTTCTTTGATTTGTATGGTGTGATTTCTAAAACTCCTCCAGCCTCTGCATAAATCTACAGGATTTATGTGGCTTCATTAATCACACTTACTTTTGAAATGGAATTTTCTGCTTCGGAGCCTTTGAACGTTGACATCCCAATACAATATATTCTTTTAAAATCACCTCTGAATAAAGACAACATTGTTGAGGTAATTCCCCTGCTTGTAGGTGGAGTCTGGCCCTCAGATCTTAATGATAATATGGTGAAAATAGAACCTTCCTTCAGGGAACAGACGAGTTCGGGTATCATTAGGATCCCAGTTGCAGACACTCTGGGCCAGGAACCCATGGAGGAGAAAAAAATGGGGGTGGATTGGAGGGGTAGAAAATAAAGTGCCTTGTCTCTGATGAACAACAACAGGCAGTGCCATCTAGTGGTTATTGATGTTTATCTTCAGCCTGTTCGTCGGTGACCTCCCTGCCTAGTTTTTTGTTCATTATCAAACAAGCTGGAAAACACACATTCACCTTTCTAGAGGCAACATGACCTGGAATCAAATGTCAGAGCTTAGGTGAAGACATAAGTGTGTTAAGCTGCTGCCGACCAGAGGCTGAACCCAAGCATGGATTTCTTTTTTTTTTTTTGGTTGACTTTAGAATGCTGGGAAGTCCACACAAATAACAGAGAACAAAGATCATGTTTCTGGGAAAAGGCAGAAGGGAAGGGGAACACTGTCATCATCATCAGGATTCAATAGATATATATCACCTTATCTAACCCTCATATTCTCCCTGTTTGCTAATGAAGCAAAGCGCAAAGAGGTCAAGTCCAAAGTCAATTGTCAGAAGTGCTGGAGTTGGAATTTGAATCTGGTCTGTTAGGAAAACCTTCCTCTCTTATCAGATTTTGTGGGAATTTTCCTCTGTCAGTTACCTCTTTGGAAAGCCTATGTTTCCAGGCCTTGCCACAGACCTTCAGCCTTTCAGGGTGACATGATTGAGATAAGTAACAACACCTTGGAACAGGTAGGGTCATAGGAAGGACTTTCAGTGTCTTATGTTCCTATTGGCTGAACTGTAGAGAGAACGAACAACCCGCACATCGTCCCTCACTGCTTAGATCCTGTGAATGAAGTTGCAGCAGGTGTTAGTGGATAAGTCCTTTCTTTCTGCAAAGTCGCCACTAGCTGCCACTCCTGGGGACACTACTGCTCCAATGAGCTGGCCTTAGGACCTCTCACCCCACAACAGGGCCTGCAGCAACCAACAGCCATACACATCCTTTCTGCCCAGCACTGCTCCCTGAAAGGGAGCTCCATCCACCCAGACTCGGCTCTAACAAATCACTTGCTATGCATTAATATATTTTTATTGCACAAAGACAAACTATATTCTTTATAATCAGGGACTAGATAGATGTTGATTTTTAAGAAATACTCATTTTATTACTAATATATCTTAGGCTGCTTCATTTATGACTTGATCAGAAAAATGCTAATTTTTTATTTATGAAAACTCCCAGAAATAGGGACATAAAAATACTTTAATACAAACTCTTTTCAATTCAAGAGGTTGATGGTAGACATTAAGAAGATAGCTCTGCCCTACCATATTGTGGAGAGCAAGAAAGAGGCCTTGAGCTGGAGCCATATGCTTATGGTAGTAAAGCAAGCACATGCACTTCTGAATTTTTAATTCAGTTACTCAAACACAATTACACAGGTAAAGTTGTTTTTGCTCGAACAAACACTAATAGATGAGTGCTGTGATACCAAAATGAAGGAAATAAAGTAATGGGTTGTACAGAGAATTAAGGCTTCTCTAGCTCTTTTAGTTGACTCCAAGAAAACAAGAAGAAAAAAAAGAGGTGACCTGACTTGTCAATGAGCAACTGACGTCACGATCTGAATGAGCAAATCGAGGGGGTGACACTGTCATTGACTGGAGAAAACCGTAGTTGTCAACAACGCCATGTGACCAAATGAGGACCCAGTTAGTGCTCTCACATTTCATCATTAATGTTAAAACTGTCAGGGGATCTGGTTTGTGAATAGCTTTCCTTTGCCCTGAGGTGCTTTATATTGTTCCTGACATTTTAGAGAGATGATTTTTGAAAGGTTACGTCAGAGTCATCGTGGCTTTGGTATAAAATGTAGGCAATGTGAACATGATAACAATAATGGAGTCTGTTGAGATATTTATGAAGTGTTTTTTAAAAGGTTAAGAGCAGAAATTGCCTCAAAGTTAATGTAATTAAAAACTATAATTAATTTCCTCTGATAACTCGGGCTCTAAAATTTGTGAAAATCAACTTGATACAGAGTTGGTTTTAGAGCAAAAATCCAATATATTTTAACATCAGCAAAAAGACAGATAGGACACCCAATGTCAACAAACTCGAAGTTGATGAAAACAACCTTTGACTTACATGACCCTTGGTCGTGGTAACCATGTGAAGAGGGAGTGAGCCAGGATGGCACACTTGGTGAAGGACCTGGTCATTCAGTAGGTTCTGACTTGCGCTAGCCCTGGTTTAGACTCTATCACATTTTTAACCTCTGAAATCCATGGTAAGGAACCCTTTTCCTAATAGAAATCTCACTGCAGCATTTCTGCCAGTGGAGGCTGGGTGGAGGGAGAGGACACTATGCAGTCCTGGAATAATAAGAATAAATATTATTTGTTACATATCTACTAGGTGACAGTGTTGTATGTCCATTATGTGCCTCTATACTAAGTGTTCTTTGTTTATTTGTTTGTATATTATTCTTTTAATTCTCACATTAACTCTCCCCTCCTTTTTTTTTTTTTCCTCTGAGAGCTTACATAACTTGCCCAAGTTCAAGTAGATTTTCCTTAGCAGGGTCAGATGATTTTTCGCTTTTTCCTGACTAAGCTGGGAGAGTGGTCATCCACAGGGAGAAACCTCTCTTTGGTAGAGGCAGAGGCAGAGGAGAGAGAACGTGAAGTGCTCCCTTTGTTCAGGCAGTTGCTCTGACTGTGTCCCCAAGCTCCGAGTTGAGTCTAGATTAATTATCGTATTCTGACATCCTCCTCCCCATGGACTGCTTTTCATTTTTCACAAGGCAGTGAAGATGTTACTAGGTTAATAGTTTGGAAACCTAACCCATGGGTTTGTAGAAGTAGGCAGTCACCAAATGGTGCACTCCAGTAATGCAATGGATAAAACTTCCCAGGGAGTCAAGTGTGGCAGCTCCAGGCCTGGTAATACCCTCACCTTGGCATTGGCCTCGAGCCAAAGGTAGGGCTCTCTCAGTGCTATATGACTTTATCACCATGAATAGAGATGATTGGTCCAGTGATGGACACCTGGCCAAAACCACACCGATCAGATCCTTCCCCAGGATTTTTAAAATAGTAACTGCATGTCTCTCTTGTAGGATGCAACACTGTAAAGTAGAAAGAGTAGGAACTGGTGCTGGCTGCCATGTTTTCTGTCACATAGGAGTTAGTTTGAGAGAATTAAGGTAACATTAGGAAAGAACTGTGGGGTGAGATGGAGAGAGTGTGCCCTGGTCATCTTTAATAACCCAGTTCCAGTGATTTCTGAAGCCCCCTGCACAAGTGTCAGGGTGCATGTCTCCCTCTAACAGGACATGTTATGCTTCTGTCACTTGCAACCACTAAGTTCCGACTGACACAATTTTCTTCCTTAAATGATAAATTCATTGCATTTTAAGTCTCCTAATAAAAAAACAAATAACCTTGGATGGGCTTATTCTATTCTGTTCTATTCTATTCTATTCTATTCTATTCTAGACAACTGCAATTCAGTTGTCTCTTAGAAGCATTATTTGTACCAGCCAGATAAAAAGGCCTTGCAGATGTGAGGCAGCACCCACACGAGGCCCTTTGGAGAAGGGGAGGCAGAATTTATGGGGGGGATTAGGGAATAAGCCATAGGAACAAGAGACCTCTGAGTAAAAATGGTCTTAAAAGTGAGTCTCAGATGAAACAATAAATATGTTCTTTTTACTTTATGATATTCTGAGGCTGATCTTTCCAGGCTCGTAGTCAAACAGAAACTGTTTTGGGGCTGGTTTGTTTGTTTGTTTGGAAGAGGGGGCAATGTACTGGTATATTTTGGTTTTTCTAAAATACTACTTCTAAGAATTCACTAAGTCTGAAAGGACTTAATACATTCTGTGTCTACCCTCAGCACATATTTTTATTTAAAATTGGTTTTACTATTACATAAATAACAAACACAAGTTTTTGCTAGGCCCCCCATGAAATAGTGGCTAGAGGCATTAAAATGCAAATTCTAGTGATCCCTTATTTAAAACATGGTGGGCAATAATTTCAGAGCAATAAACCTCATTATAACATACTTATATTTTACATTTTCAGACTGTATTGTTCATGTTTTTAAGTCCTGGAGAAAGGCCCATTAAAGCCATGTTACTCACATTAATTCAACATTCAGCCATTTATAATACAAACCCCAGTCTTTTGGAAAATGTCATTTAAAAAGTTTCACCATATATGGACATAATTTATTGCTCGAGCCCCATTGTCTACCTATAATTTGCCCTTTATCAGACCCAAATGCCCACTTCAGAGAATTTCGTTTTGAGCAACAACTGGCTTCTTACATTGTCCAATGATGCAGGAAAGTTAAATTACAGCCAGTTCATATCATAGAAACAAAATGTTTCCTGCAATTACTGATAAGGGACAGTTCATTTTCTCTCTGTCATCCTGGAAAAAAACCTCCTAACAACAATTCATGCCTGGTTAAACAGGATTTCCACATCTACTGCTGACATCTTTCCAAATAATTCAGGGTTGTTATTACTGTACCGTCCTGGCAAGGCTCAAAAGCAAGCAGACTTGATGAGTCCGCTCAAAGCAGAGCTTAAGTAGTTGTAATTAATAATAATTACATGCCCACTACACTCCAGTTTTATCATATTATCCGTCAATGCAAATAAAAAAAACCACACACAACACACTTGCAACAGGATTAGTGCCTTAATAAAGCCACCCTGTGTATGTCATCTGTCTAAAGTTTAAAATATAATGGTTTCTCTTTTATTGATTGCCATTATTCTATGTCTGGTTGCAAAATGTTGTTGGGAAGGAGTACAACTTGGGACTAGTGTTGTTCTCTTCCAAAAGCTTCCTCTTCTCCTGCCGTGACTCGGATTCGAACCGAGGTTGCTGCGGCCACAACGCAGAGTACTAACCACTATACGATCACGGCAAGCTACAAGCTGACTGAGCACCTGGCTTCCTTTAAGAGCTATTGCAGTATTAAAATTTGTGGAAACACTGCCATCTATTGTCTGAATATGTACATTTTCGTAATACTGGGAAAGACAAACAGTGTTTCAGTAATCTCTAATTATTTAGAGGAACAATAACAAAGTGGCTGAAACCAACATTGTCTTCTTGGCTGAGTCGGGAAATTATATTAGGTAAGATTCACAAGAATTACCATCCAGGAAATGACAATCAAAGTAATAAGACCAAGAGAAACTAGTCTGTTGACTCATGCTTCCTACTTTTAACCAATGATGAATATAGATTTCCCACCCCAACCGCCACCACCAATTATGTTGCGTTGAATGACATATGACTCTGAGCCTCTTTTGTGGTTTCTCCACCACTAGCCTTATTTCCATGTGCTAAGGCTGCCTAGCCATAAAAAACATGGCAAGAACAAAATGACCTGAGGAATGGGGAGAATCAGAATGACTTGTTTCTCCTATTAGAGGAAGTCAGAGTGAACAAGCCCTGGCTGAGGAAAGGCCCCTTTTCAAAGGCCCCTTTTCCGTTCAAAAACGGATACATGAAGCTACTTTTCCTCCAGCACATGTAGGTTTTAATGCCACAATAATCTTTAAAAAAGAAATCTTCCCAGTAACATTAGCAACCCACCACGCAAAGAAACTGGAACATTCTATGACAAATGTTTAATAAATTTCCTTGCTGCAAGAATTAGTCAAAGTTATTTCAAAGGCTGAATCCCTTAAAAGAAAACATGTAAGAACACATGTTTCTAATCCAGGAGTTGTTATCTGGTGTCTCCTTTAAGCTTTCTGAATAGAGAGGACCCGGGAGCAGTCGGGGCCAACTGGCACTGCCTGTGGGGTGGCAAGACCCTAACCCATCTGTTGAGTGGGTGCCAATACCTCCAGCACTTCTGGAAGGAGGATACTTCTGCAGCTAACAGCTTTGGGCACAAATAGCCACTCATTCCCTCCCCTCTGACTATCTATAGCTCCTTCTGTCTTCCTTGAAACTCTCATAAGTCCGTTTTCCTCTTGTGGTCACACAGAAGAACATTGTTGCGAGCTCCTGAGCCCTAGAGATTCTGTATGAGAAGCAAGGTGGAGCGCTCTCTGGCCTGGACGGAAGGCAGGTGGGTGAACCTGGTAAGTCACACTGCTGCAAGGGCACCCACAAACCTCTTGACTGACCAAAATCTGTCTCCTAAATCACCGCCATGTGTGTGCTGTGTTCGTAACTTTCGCTTTGGGCACATACCAACGGAGTGATAACGAAAATGTTTTTGCAGTCAACTCACAGAGTGCAAATTGTGAAAACAGGCTTAGTAGATTCTAGTTTTGCCTTTGTCAGGTATTACTGGGGGAACTGGGGCAGCTCAGTTTTCTCATCTGTAAAGTGGAGATAATAACACCTACTTCACAAATTGTTATGAGGATTGAATAGGTTATTACATGCCAAGAACTTAAAATATAAGACTGTCACATGGTAAGCATTGTGGAATATTATATCATTTTATTTAAACATATTTTTGAAGGCAATTTTTTCACATTCTCTATATTTTTAAAAACAGCATCACACTCCATAAAGAGAGGTCACTATAAAATAAAACATGAAAACAAAACAATAGAATTAAATTCTAGCTAGGTACTGTAGGTTCAAGTTCTACTCTATTTACAAGGAAAGTGAGTAACAGTAGAAGGGTTGATAAAGACATGCTAGTCTCTGACTGAGGCTGCTTCTCTGCTCTTCTGAATGACTGGAAGAGATTTGAAAAGGGAATAACTTTCTCTTCACAGGCTTCAATACTACGAACTGCCACAGTCATTATTCTGCCTCTCAGATAACCTCCCACTTTGTGTCTGTCAGGCTACTTTATGCCACGTGACAATGTTTACATCTTAATAGCTTAGACTAAGGAAGTCTTTCCCCTGGCCTGTACTCCACCTTCACTGCAGGGCCTGCTCTGCGTCTCCTCCTGCAGGGACCCAGGGTAAGGGAACAAGGACCATCATGAACAGGCTCACTGCTTTACAAATGTAGAGAGAGCCCTGGAGTGTCCAGAACCAGCAACTAAAGCTCTTCTCTACAACTCATTGGCTAGAACTGATCACTTGGCTCAACCTACTACAAAAGTACCTGCAAGTGCTCTCAGCCATGTACCCAGAAGGCAGCGCTGGAAACCTCAGGTGAGCAGCACTAATGGCTTCCAGCCATACCACCAGCGGGAAGCTAGTGCAGAAGCTTCGAGATGTCTGCAAGGCTGTACACCTAAAGGCAGATACTACTGGGGGCAGATGCCCTGAACACGGGAGAGAGGCCCAGCCCCTGAGGGCTCACCACATCAGGTTTTCTTTAGCGTCTCTACATGCTTCTCCTTTCATTGGCCACATCAGGTACCTTGTGGATAGACTCTGAAATGTTCTTGACTACTGAAGTGGACTTGGCTTTTGAACAATTACCAGGCTCTTTTGTCCACTCACTGTCCTCTTGGGAATATATATGCACATATCTCTTCCCACTTCAAAGGGGAAACTGATGGAACCAAAACATGTCTTCTAATGGCGTTCCATCTTCTTTGTAATCTATTACATGACTGTCATTTTTTTTCTGACTTTACTATGTCAATACTGATATTATTATCCCCCTCCCTCTAATTTATTCATCACTAACAAGTATCTGTTGGGGATCTAATATAGTCCAGTCATTTTCCTAGACCTTAAGGATTCAACAGAGAACAAGAGAAACATGTATCATGATTTCCTGCACTTCACAGTCCAGTAAGAGGGACACAGATAAACAACAGGTGACTAGACAATACATGAGCTGGTGTCATGGAAAGGAATACATACATGCATACATACATATGTATATTGTTTAAAGTTTTCCAGTTCACTTGAAGTGGAGAAAAGCAGGGAGGCTGTGGCATGATGGGGAGAGAGAGGGAGAGAGAGGAGGGGAGAGAAAGGAAGCAAGCTTGCTTTGTCTGGATTTTGGTCCTTTCTTTAGCTCCTCTACCTATGTGACTTTAGCCTAGTCACTGGGCCCTCTGGGAGTTTACTTCCTCATCACTAAGGTAAAGGGAATTGGACTAGATGACCTCTCAGATTCTTTACATCTCTGATATATTATAATGTAATTTATAGAAATACACTGACAACAGCCAATGTCAAACTTTTGAAGCAATAAAAACAGGTGAGTCCTACAGCTATTATAGCTATCCCTTAAGTGTTTTCTTAATTGCACCGAAGGTGTTCTTTTGTTGGCTTCCAAATATTGTCAGTCCCCTGCTTATGGCGATATATTTTCAATACATAGAGGTTGACCTCTTGATTGAAGTTGGGTGTAAAGGGGAATTTCTGGCTTGTGTGGGGCATTTAACTGTGGAATCCATTCTGGAAGAAGAAGATATGGACTACTCCTTTCAGGAAATCTTTAAAAAGAAGATTGCTGCTTTCCAGCCTCTCTTTGTCAGAAGTGACGGAGCCTCCCTGCCTTTCCTCTTGCTGCCTGACTATAAGATTCTCCTGATGGAGAATCTTTCTCTGGTTTTCATAATGGATTCTAACAGAGGAGCAGGGCCTGGCAAGAGGGCCACCAGACTGGTCGAGGTTCCCACCTCCCCAGCTGACTCCAGCCTCCAGCCTCACCACACCTGCCTCTTTCCCCAGACCAAGCTCTATTTCTCCTTCTCATCCCTCTTCTCAGCTTGCCTCCCGCCTCACTGGGGGTGGGGAAATAACAGTCAGATCCATCACTGGGCTGGAGGCCAGGAGCGGCAATCCACTGGGTTGGGGCTGGCCCAGTGCCCAGTTTTCAGACAAAGACAGGTTGGGAACCCCCCTGCAAAGCAGGCTCCCGGTCCCCTCCTCCCAGAGTCCTGTCTCTGGTTGTGGACCAACCAGCTGTGACCACAGAAGGGACCTTAAAACCACTTCTTTCTCCGGTTCTTTCTAGAACCTCATTTCCCATTCCAGTGAATAGTGTGTGTGTGTGTGTGTGTGTGTGTGAGAGAGAGAGAGAGAGAGAGAGAGACAGAGAGAGAGAGACAGAGAGAGAGAGAGAGAGAGCTGGACAAATTTGGGGTGAGGGGGAGAGGGGGTGCGGAGAGGGAGAAGAAAGAGCAGGAGGGAGAGAGAGAGAAGGAAGCAGGAAAGGAAGGAGAAAGAGAAAAGCTGGACAAATTTGACATATGTAAGGAAACCAAGAATTGCTCATATATACCCCTGGGAATTTTTAGGGGAAAAAGTAAAGTAGTGGAAAGTAGAGGAAGCCCAAGTCAATGGGCGCTCTAGATTTCGCACTTTTAGCATGAAAAAGCTGAAAGCCGAGTGGTCTGAGATTTACCACCTCTGCAACACTTCCTGTCTGTATCAGAAAACCTTTGCTTATGAGAAATCACAAAACACTAGAGAAAATGGATTATTTTCAGAATGCTTATAACCACAAAATGTTTTAACAGTTTACATTTTCAAGAGTAAACTGCCTGCAGTGCTTTCCCCTTGCTTATTAATGAATTCTATGTAACCAAGTCAGAAATTTTGCTGTGGGGAAGCTGGAATGGTAGTGGTGGGAAGTGGGGTGAGGTGGGGAGGGGGGTTGGTTGTTGGTTTCATTTTAATTTTTTTTGCCCGAAGGCACCATTAGAAAACTCCAGATGCAAAGCTTTCTAATAGAATTCCTCATCTGACACAGCCCTCTGGAATACGTGGGCCTAACCTTTACGATCTGGCAGGCCAGGCCTCTATTTGGAAAGCTTATGAGGGGGGCTGATCCATTAATGATAATGTGCAACAATAACTCGGAGCCCCAAGAACAGCTGAAGGCCTGGGGCAGCAGAGAATTAGAGCTCTGCATGTAGCAAAAGTGGTGGCAACAGCACCCCCTGAGGAAGTGCCCGGTGGAGGGAAGGATGGCCTGATGGTGGAGAGCTAGGGAAGGTCCCATGACTGCATTTTTCTTCCCTTCACATTAGGAAGCTGAGGACTTAAGAAACTGTTGGTAGGGTAGGGACCAGTTAGCACTCTGGATTTATGGCCGTGAGGGTTCTAGCCAATCACCATGGAGCTACTTTTCTTAAAGAAGTTTAAGCACAGGCTGCTGTGGTTGGCCGAGAGAGGTTCTGGGGCTCATAGCCTTGGACAGTAAGTTAATCTCCCACGCAGTTTCCTTCATAAAAAGGGTATAATAATAATAGCAAATTTATATGGTTGTTGTGAGGATAAAGTAAACACACGATGCATTTTGAAAAGTGCCCAGGACCTAGTAAGTAATTAATAATTACTAGGCATGGTTTGGTCAAGCCAGACATGGAAGTCAGCTGCTCTGAGCTTCAGGCCAGAATGAAGAAGTGCCAGAAGGGCAGGCAGATGCAGGCCCCAGAGGTGGCCTGCGGTTTGCTAACAGGGCTCTGTTTGTGATTATAGGTGGCATTGGGGCCAAATGACCAGTTAGATGCCAAAGGGAAGGACACCTAGGGTTCTGGGCAGGTGGTTCCAATACCAGAAAGAGGATGTGGCTGGGACACATGGTAAGAACAAGAAGAGAGGCAGTAATACAGCATGACCATCAAGAAGGTCCCTAAGCAGAGGCCGTTTGTCCCAGTTTCAGCCTGTCGTGTTGCCCCTCTGCCCCAAAGGAGCCAATATTGGGGACCATTTAGTCAGGAGGTAAGTGTGGCATGGGAGCAGAAGAGCTTTGGGGTGGGATGACCGAGACCCATAGGAGCCAGAAATCACTCCTCAACACCCTTTCAGTACAGAATGATCACAGCACTTGGCTCACCAGTTGGGTCTTCTCTTTGTCTAGATCTTGTTCTTAAAGTGGTAGTGACATGCTTGCTGTCAAAGTGACTGAGCTCACAGGTTGGAGGTATCTGGCCCAAGTTGGTGCTGGGGGAAATCCGTGACCAGAGATCACTGCAGAGGAGAGGCCTATGGCTTTCTGCCTCCCCCACATTTGACATTACTGCTTAGTACAGAGCACTGGCCGACTAGATTAAAGCATTAAACTGTCTCTGGTGTGGATCGGAACTCCAAACCTTGGTCTGTAGAGCTGAAGAATGAGCTGCTAAGTATTTAAGAGCTCTTACATTGGCCCTTTTTTTTATTTTTAGGAGCTTTGTTATTGATGAGTTTAATCTTGCCTTTCCTGAAATACATTTCACAAGTATACTTATGTTGGATTTCATAGGGTCTGTGTCCAATTCTGACCTCCTCTGTGAGCGTCAGTGATCATTGGGGCCCTCATCTCTCTCAACTGAAGTGGAGCTACAAAATGAATAAGCACATCACAGATCAGGAAGGGATTGCTACCAATCAGACCCCAATCATGTGGAAGTTAGACATATGTGAAAATACTATTAGCATCTCCTGGTCTCAATTTTTCTGTCACCTGAGAGAGAGAAATCAGGGAACTGGATAGCTCGGTGGAATGAACACTACATCACCCCTTCATATTTTGTTCTGCTTTATTCATGAAGAAGTTTATAATCTGGGAAAATCCATTTAACCACCTTTGTCTCATTGACTTTAAAAAGAATAATAAGTCTGCTCACTGTCTATTACACAAAGGTATTAAGAGAAAAATGCAAAATATTCAGAATGCTTTGAAAGTGTTTCATAGAACATATAAGTGCAATTATTTTTACTATTATCACTATGATAGCCACTACTGGTATGAAGGATAAATATTAAGTTTACAAGATGGAGCCAGATTTCTACCCTAGGTAAGACAAGAACAGTACAGGTATCTTGAAAGAAAATCTGGTCCCTGACAGCTTCTCTCATTTGTCATCAATTCTTTGAGTGATATGGAGGGGGAAGGTGGGGGGAGGGAGAAGGGAAGGGAAGGGAAGGGAAGGGAAGGGAAGGGACAGAGAGAAGGAGGGAAACCAGCATAACTGAAGTAGGATAAACTCTTCATTAGCAAGCCAAATAGCTACAACATTTAATAACCTATAGCACCTCATGGAAAACCAAGACATTGCCAAAAGTAATTGAAGTTTGTGATTCTCCAAACTGTTATTTAAAGCAAGGTTTGGCAAGACTCAGTGGGTCTGCACCAATTTTAATTGCATTTTTAAAATTCAGAATGGTGATTGTGCTCTTTTACTCGTTATTTGTGTGGTTAAATTCCTTTATAGTGAATTTACTTACAGCGAAACCTTATGCAGTGATTTTCAAGTTTAAAGCATGTGGGATCCATCTATATCAAAACCCATGCTTTACTTCCTGACCTTTTAAATGATTAATGCCCAGTTGTATATAACCTCCAATTATTTCCTTTTTTTCCTGGCTGACCCAGCCTGAATTCCTATTACCACCACAAAGAACTTCTTGGGGGGTTATGGTGGGCAGAGGACCTCCCCCAATGATGGCTGAATGGGTCGTGGGGCAGAATTACCACAAAGCCACATTTGCCTGTGAATAGACAGCAGTTCCCCACACCCTCAGACACCTAGAGACCATCAAGTATACACAACACAGTTAGTCCAGACCTTTTGTACCGTGCATTCATGAGAGGCAACTATGATTGTATGCCCTCATAATTAGTGAAGGTTTCTCAAATCCCTGTAATTTTGCATGAAAAATATATTTTAAAATAGCTACAATATGTCAAGCACACATTAATGCAGCAGGCACTATTCTAAACATTTCACAGGAATTAGCTCATTTAATCCTCCAAAGAACCTTAGGTATTGTTATTTTCTCCATCCTATCAAGGTACAGAGCTAGTTAAGAAACTTACTCAGGGCCACGTAGCCTGAGCTGTCAGTGGTTGGATTCAAACCCATGACACTGACCCTGGCCGATTGCCATCTGCTTGGCCAACACACTCGACTACAACACCATTTATGCACTGCTGTGCCCATGGGTGAAATTTCCTGACTTTCTCTCTAGGAAAATTCCTGTGTCCTGTGTCTTATCACACAAAAACCCTGATAGTTTTAGTTTCTTATCCTAAAAAGGGTTCACTGATCATGCATTCCACACAGGTTGTGAGGATTAAATGAAAATGAGAAAAAGTGCACTTGGTAAAATGTCAAATAATACATAAGCATGTATCAGTTTGTTGGGGTTACTATAAGGAAGTACCTGGGTGGCTTAAACAACAGAAATTTATCTTCTCACAGTTTTAGAGGCTGGAAGTTGTCATCCGGGCTGGTCCTTCCTGAGGGCTGCTGAGGAAAATCTTTTCCGTGACTCTCCTCAGGCTACTGGTGGTTTGCTGGCAGTCTTTGACATTCCTGGGTTTGTTGATGAATCACCCCAATCTCTGCCAGCGTTTTCATTCACATGGCATTCTTCCTGTGTGCATGTCTGTCTCTGTGTCCACATTTCCCTTTTTTAAAGGACACCAGTCATCCTGGATTAGGGCCTAGCCCAGTGACCTCAGTTAACTTGATTATCTCTATAAAGACCTTATCTTCAAATAAGGTTCCATCCTGAGGTACTAGGGGCTGTGACTCCAACATTTCTTTTTCGGGGTGGGGCAGGGGCCCACAATCCAAACCATGACAAACCATGAGCTGCTATGTTTATTAGTAATGATGGTTACTGATAATGTTTATAAACACACACACATTACTTTGATCAGGTATAGTGTTTGCAACCTGCCAGGAACTGCTGCACACAATGCTTTACCTGGGGCGAGGCTTGTGGCTCACCCAATGTCAGGCAGCAGGCAAACTCTCTAAACCCTGCCATCCCATAACTCTTTCCCTCTGTGTGTGGTATTTGCTTCCTCCTCCCCCAAATAAATAGTGGGACAGTAGGAGGCAGACTCACAAAAATTTGGGAAAAGGAGATCAAGGCTACAGTTCAAGGAGCTAGTTAAGGTAATGGTGGGACTAATTGATTTTCCAAAGCCAATTGTTTTCTCGAATGTAATATGAATTACTACTTTCTTGCTCCTCCTTGGCAATATCATTCCACCTGCCTCCACCCACCATGCTCAACTATTACTTTTTATAGATAGCATCCCACACCATGGCCTCCCGCTGAGCTCCTGTCCTGGAACACAGTCCCTTGTTTCCAATTGGCTACCCATCCTCCTCACTGAGAGTCCCACAGGCATCCCAGGTTCACTGTCCAAGCCAAACTGAGGTGCCTCCCACGTGCACTGAGGTGCACTGTCATCATCTACCCCAGGTAAAGGCATCGCCATGCCCCCAAATCCAGGGCCAGATAAAAAACCTTGGTGCCATCCTCAGCCCCTTTCTCTAGCCACACTGCTCCATCCCACCTGTTCTGACCTGATACCAGTTCTAGTGCCTTCTACCTCCAAGCACTCTCAGGAATCCCTCTCCTCCAGACTCTGTCTTGCACACAGATGGATCCCCGGTGCTGAATGCAATGCCCACTACGTGGTAGGCCATCACTTAGTATTTATTGTATAAATAAAAGACCAAAAACTAAAAATTCCTGTGACTTTCTATTGTCCACAAAGTCCAAACTCTTAAGCCAGACATCAAGTTCTTCAATATGTGTCCCGAACTATTTTTCCAGTAACAATTTCTATATATCTGTCCAGACTCCCACACTTGTCACACTGACACCAGCTAAACAAAACTGCTGGTTATTTTCTAAGTATGCTTACAATATTCACACCTCTGATGTGCAAAATTACATAGTCAATGTGCTGGTTTGAGCTGCCAATGAAAGAGCCAAATGGAGATACCAAGATATCAAAAGAGCCAAATGGGTATGTGAACCTGGAACTCACAAGAGAGGCTTAGGGTTGGAATAAGATGTTGGGGGAAGCTGCACACAGATGGTTTTAAAACCAAGGCAATGAATGAACTCACCTAGGGAGAGAATGTAGATTAAGAAGAGTATTCACAAGGTCCACACGTGTCATCAAAGCAGACCCATAGTTTTAAGTGACAGGAGGTCATTCAAGAGGCTCTGTCTAGAAGAAATTGACACATGGGTGACACAATGGGAAGGAAGCAATGGGAACCAAGTTTTGGAAGTCACAGTGTAATGGTAATTGTTGAAGCTCTGACCAAATAAGAGTGAATTATCTGTGGAAATAGTATCAACCTCATGCCGGAGAGCAAGGTGTTTTTATGATCAGATGCTGGGAAACTCAGAAATGTGATCCCCCTTGCAAAACAAAACAAAACAAAACAAAACACTTAGATGCTGGGATAGCTACCATTTCCTTATGCAAACAATTACCTTTACTGAATTTTGACCTCACTCCTGTTTACTCTTCAACATTTTAAAAACTACAAAATATGTAGAAAAATAACTACGTTGTTAATAATTAACGCCTGGAAATAAGTTCAATCATGATGAAAAAAAAACCCAAAAAACAGCGTTGCTGGAACCATGCATATAAGCCCTCACTGCACACTCCCTATCTTCTCCCACAGAGGATCAGTATCTTCACTTTTGTGGTGATTATTCCCTTGTTTTTCTTTATTGCTTTACCACGTGTGTGTGCATTCCTCAGCCATAAATTGTTTAATTGTGCTTGTCTTTGAACTTAATATAAATGGAACATTACACTGTATATTTCTTTGTGGCTTCCTTCTCATATTCATAATGTTTGTGAGCTTCCCCCACGTTGCTGTGTGTGGCTGTAGATTGCGCATGGTCTAGTGCTCTCTTCCTTTCAACTATCTGTCGTTGCTATCTAGAAATGTAGTTAATTATTCTGTATTGGCTTTTATCCAGTAACCTTGCCAAACCCTCTCACCAGCTCTAATAATTAATCTGTATATATTTTTGGATTTTCTATGCTCATCATTATACATAACATCTGCAAATAATGATAGTTTTGATCATTTTTATTTTTTCTATTTCTTTTCCTTGTTTTATTGTTCTGGTCAAGATCTGCAGTACAAGTTTGAAATCAAGGGCTGGCAGTAGATACTCTTCTCTTGTTCCTGATCTTAAAGGAAATGCTCTTAACAGCTTAATCCGTGATTACATATGGTATTTACTGTAAGTTTTTGTAGATACCTTTTATCAGGTTCAGGAAGTGTCATTCTATTGCCAGTTTCCACCAAAAATTTTTATCTCTTGTAGAATTTAAAACATGAAATAAATATTCAATTTTAGCAACTATTTTTTTTGGTATCTATTGAGATGATGATACATTTTTTACTTGTAATCTGTCAGCATGTACACTAATTTTCAAACATGAAAAAAGCCCTGTATTTCTGAAATACACCCAATTTGGTGGTGATGTATTGTCCTTTTGGGGCACGATGGGTTTGGTGTGCTAAAATTTCCTATAGGATTTACGTTATTTTCTGGAGTGAGATTTGACTGACGTTATTTATTGTTTTCTACAGCTGATATTTATTTCTACTTGTTTACATATGCTCCTCTTTCCTTCTTGCATCTCAGATGTTTTATTTAAAAGCATTTTCTTGATGCCCAAGGAATACACTTTAATATTTCCAATGGAGAGTCTGCTGGTAACAGTCTGCCTCAGGTTGTCTGTGTCTGAAGAATGGGAAGTACATTTTCACCAATCACAGAATGTCAGGTTGTCATTCTTTCCTCTCAGCATATTGGAGATACCATGGCATTCTCTTGTGGCCTTGTGGCTAAGAAAGGAGCTTTCAGATTTGCTTCTCTGAAGAGCATGTTTGTACTATCTGGCTCCTTTTAAGGTCACTTCCTCATTTTGGTTTTGACTTTGTTGATTTGTTATGTTTTGTTTTTCTTACTGATTTCACAATGATGCATCCATGTATGGATTTCTTTTTAATTATATTGCTTGGGATTAGTTGGGCTTCTTGAATCTGTGGGTTGGTACATTTCATCAGTTTTAGAAAATCCTTAGCCATTATTTCTTAAAATACTGTCTCTGATTAATTCTCTTTCTCCTATTTTCTAGGACTTCTGTCAAATCTACATTATACCTTCTCATTACATCCCCATATTGTTTTGTCTCCATTCGTATTTTCTATGGTTTTCTTATTCTGTGTGTTTTCTGGAAAATTTCTACAGATCTCTATTTTAACCTCTCTAGTTAATTAACTTTCCAGCTCTCATTAATTTACTGTTAAACACACCCATTTCATTTTTTCCTTATATAACATCTATATTTAGTTTGTTTCAGCCTGTGAACATTTATATGCATATCATGTCTGCAGTAACATGACTTGAAATTACTTAAGATAATCATACATGTTAAAATCATACTTTAAAAAATGAATTTAATGGACACAATAAAATTGGGGCCTGCATAGCTAAGTAAATACACTACCTATCTCTTAAACAAACATACTTATCATTATGTCATTTTTCAAACATACACAAGAGTAGAGGGAATAGTATAAAAAAAGCTCCATTTACCCATTACTCAGCTTCAATAATTATCAACATTTTAACAATCTTATGTAATATATCTCCATGTACAAACTTTAAACAAAATTTTCTGAGAGCATTTTAAAGTGAATTTCAGGCATCACGTAATTTCATCTCAAATGACATCTGGTCTGAACATACCTTGTCATTCATCTCTAATTCACAAGAACATTTATTTATTTTTTGGTGGAGAAACATCTTGCTATTATTATACCTAAACCAACAGCAAATCCTGATTTCATTGAGTTTTAAGAATTTTATACTTCATTTCTAGAAGTCTTTTAAAGTTCTTTAGAAGAACTTTAGTTCTTTTAAAATCTGCTTCATCATATTCTATAATTCATTGTTTCTTGTATATATTTCCAAGTTTGTCATTTACTTCTTTAAAGATATTAGACATAGTTATTATAGTTTGTGTCTGAAACTTCCATGATCTGAGATCCTTATGAGTTGAAATTTGTTCTCTATATGTGGATTTTTTGTTTTGTTTTCTTGTTGTTGTTCATGGTGCTTTATTTCCCTGTGCATTTAGTTGCTTTCTATTATGATCTGCTCATTATTCTTGGAATTGTGTTTATGTGGATGTTGGGGGCTTAAAACAAAGATGTGTTCTTCAGAGAGCATCTACCTTTGTTTCTACTACACACTTTGTGATATGAACAGTCTGGGATCACTCTCAATTAAATTCTTGGTTTGAGGCTTTTCAGACCACCCAGGGCGTGTGAATTCAGGCTGTAAACCTGAGATGAGCTGCAGTTCCAAGTTCTCAGTAGTGAGTTCCTTTACTTTTATCACCTTCTCTCAGCATCAAGGTTAAAAGCCATATATTTTCTTATCTGTCCTCTGGGGGTGGGAAGTGGCAGGGTTGTTTCTAGTTCATTTTTAGTCCGAGGATATTGCTCTGTGGGATACATGTTGTGGACTCTCCATCTTAGTGGGCCCTGGGATTTTTCTCCCATCCCCTACACCTTGCAGTTGTGAAAACAGGGGTTCAAGTTCATCTGGTTCAACAAATGACCTCAGTTCCTGGGCTGAAATTCTTTTGTTTCTTTGGGGTTCATTGATGGATCTAAGATGATGGTTTTCATATATTTTAGACAAGAACTGTAATTGTCTATAGAATGAAAGGTGACTCAGATACTTACCCTGGAAATGGAAGTTCTTTATTCATTTTTAAAGCCATAGTAATCTGGCCTTCTAACTAATGAAGTCATAGAAAACTTGACCAAGAGTCAAAATATATATATATAACTCATGATTTGACCATCCATGTTATTACAAATAGAACTGAGGAAAAGCCTGGCCCTTTGCAAAAAAAGAAAAAAGTAATATTTGAGAATACAGATCTCAGAAAGGTGAACATCAATGAACTGAATTAAATTCTTGGAAGATGATTTTATTGGAAATAGAATTAGTCTCTTGTATTATATCATAATACAAGAACAGTGAACTGTTAGCTGAGATAGAAGAAGTACAACTGATTCTTCCTAGAAGATTTGTTATTTCTTTAGCTTACATATCTCTTAGCACCTAGTATGGTAGACATAAATGAGATAGGATAGTGAGAAGCTAGGAAAATTCCTTGGGGACTAGAATAGGGAAACTGAGACAGACAGCTGAACACAATGGCTGAGCAAGTACAGCCAGGTGCAGATAGTCACTAGGGCTGAAGCCACACCCTGCCCCCTGCCCCCCCCCCCCCGACTCCCCGCAGTGCCTGGCAGAGGACAAAACTGGGAAAATAAGAACCTCGCCCCCAGGGTAACCTTTCCTCCCCTGGCCTTTCCTCCCTAGAAATAAGATCCAGGGCTCAGTTGTATTTCAGCTCCGGGCCCAGAAAAGCAGCAAAACCCAGTGGGCAACGCCAGAACCAGCTGCAATGACTAAAGACCCCCTGCCCTGTCAGTGACCAATCAGTGGAGACCTAAAAGGACATACCTGGAGAACTGATGATTATTCTGTCAAACCCCTGAGACCTCCCCTAAGATTCCCCCTAAGTAAGAAATAAAAGCCTCAAAAAAAGGATCCATTGAGGAATAGCTGGTACCATTTTCCTTGCCTTTCCCTCCTTCTTTCTTCACAGGCACGAGTCTCCTAAACTCCAAGGCAATGGGCAGCTGGCAGCTTGTCCCAGGCTAATTCCCTGAACCTCTCCCCAAAGCCCCCTTTTTTCTGACTTCCTAGTAGGCCAAGGCAGGCCAGCCTACACTACCCCATTGCTTCCTATATGCTAAGCCCTTCCTTGTTTCACTGTCCCCACCTTGAATAAATGTATCCCCATAGTCACCTGGACTCATGTTGTGAAATCTTTCCTACATGAACACAAGAACCCACACACCACAGCTGGCCCTAGGCAGACCCACTCAGGGCCAGGCCCTTGTCCAGTAACATAGTTACTAGCTGAATTAAGGAACTAAATTATTGTAGTGGAAAAATTTGTTTTTACTTAAAATCTAAATGGATCTGGCTATTTTTATATTCTAAGAGGTTGGGAAGGGACTGTCAAATTCCCATGAGAATGGTAGCAACATTTCTCTAGGACTTTTCTTTTTCCTGCAGTGCTTCTAGAAGGGATGGAGAAGGCTCTACCTGGAATAGATGTTTTATTGTTTATAAGAGGACATTAATGAGTTTTTGGATATGCAAAGGAATTCCAAAACTGATGATGGGGATGAAGCAAGAAATGACCAGAATACCCTGCACAAGGGAATGATAGGAATTTTTATCAATATTTTCTTTTGATAGAGGGGCAAAGAAGAAAAAGAGTGGGAGAAAAAAAGTGGATGGAGTGGTAACTATTCAGCATGTAAAGTGGCCAAAGGACTTTTCAACTATGGATTTTTGATATCTAATATTCTATACTAATATTTTTTATGTTTCTGCAATGTGAAACCTTTGTTGTCTCCCCAAGCTCCAACAAACTCAGCTACACTTGCCGAAGTCTTAAATGAGCCTGTGTGTTTGTGCGGGGGAGGTGCTGGGATGGTAGTGCACATATCCAAATCCAAGAGGTGGCGTGGTTCCTAGTTGGGGTCAATGCCAGATGGAATGAATCAAAGAACAGCACTATGACAAGACACTGAAGCAAAGGAAGTTGCTGGAATGGGTAATCAAGATAAAGATTGCCATAAAACTTTAGGTCCCTGGATGCAATAGGAATCCAGACCTTAAACGTCAGGGTGTTTGCACATAACTCCTGTGTCATTATTAATATTTATACTAAAGCTTAATGACATTAGAAAGTTGCTCCTACTTTCCTCAGTCAGTAGGTAGTGGCAGGGTATAATGAGGGTCTTCTAATTCCCCAGTCAACATTTTATTTCTCCAGCTAGGCATCAAACAGTTGTCCTTAACCTTGGATGTGCATTGGAATGACTAGGAGAGTTTAAACTCACTGATGCCCAGGCCACACTTCAGCCATTCTAATTTAATTGGCCTGAGGGGAACCTGGGCTTTGGGGCTTTCAAAATCTCCCCAACTGTTTCAAATGTGCAAGCAGGGCTGAGGATCACTGACAGAAAGCTACAATTATATTGTAAGGACAGCCTGAAATATTCAAATGAGGTGACCAAAAGCAATAAAGAATGTGGGAGATATAAGTGTGATCATAAAGTAAGTTTATTTTGTTAAAATACATTCCCTCATATCATACAATCCCTGTGCACACTGGGACCTAAAAATAAAAATACAAGCAACAAAAATACTTCTTAGATTCCATATACAAACAAGAACAAAAATAATCTATATCTATACAGCTTACTGTTTACATGAATACAACTTTACTATTCGACTGCATTAACCTAACTACTTTTCCAGAAAACTCTTGCCCAGGAAGCTGAAGTTACAGGATATTATTGTTTCAAAACTTTTCCCAAATCCATTTATCCTTTCTCCATTGACTCAAAGATGATTTACTCTTCAAGACTCCTTTGGAATCCTCTCAACTCTGTGTCCACCAATCTTTAACTATAACATAGTAAACTTTGCCCAGTTCTAATTAAGTGCCCCCTTATGCTGCATTGAAAGACCTACCTTAAATCAGACCCCCTCCAAACTCATAAATACCCTAACTTTGTCCCTCCCCCAGACATTACTTAAACACTTTCAAGGTGATGATCTTTTTATCTGTCTGTCTTTCTTTCTTTTTTTTAATAAACAGCAAATTGGACTTTGATTCATCATCTAGCCATAAAGTATTTTATTTCTTGTTCAGAGATGCTCATACATTTTGGTTGGGAAATGTTCAAATGTCTTCTTTTACAAATATCAAATAAAATAGTTCCTATTTGCCCAGTACCAACTATGTGATTTGCAGACACTGTCTGTAATCCTTCAGGGTTGGGATTTCTAAACATATTTTTCACATATGAGGTAATGGAACTCCAGGAAACTTGGAAGTTTACCAGAGGTCACACAACTGTAGTTAGAACAGGCATTTTGATCTAGGTGTTTTTGATTCTCCAGCATGAATGAGCCCCGTGGCCAGCCCCACGCTGCCGCAGTGCCACCTGAATGCAGACCTGCTCTCGCTAGCTGGAGCAAACATTGAAGCAAACATTTGAGGTGTTACTGGTTTTAATGAGTCAACACCAGGCATGACCCTCCCAATGGGACACCACAAATGTAGCCAGGTTATTTAAGTAAAAGAGTTGCTTTATAATTTTTTTCAACCACATTTATATGTTTTAATTCTTCAGCTGAAAAGTAGGTAGGTAAGTGTAGACCAGATTATTCTTTATTACATCATTGTATATTTAATATAGTTTATAATATTTTTTATTTTATTATAAAGCATCTGTAACATATACAAAATAGTCAGCATAGCATACTGACCCTTTCATGTGCCCGTCATGCAGCTTCCACGCTGATCCACGCTTGGTCAGTCTGACTCCATCGGCCTGACCTCCCCACGTACACCTCCACCCAACATCGTTACGAAGCAAAGCAAAGATGAAATAAATATTATGTTTTCATAATACTTTAGAATGTATCTCTAAAATATTAAGACTTGTTCAATATGTGTCTCTAAAAGATAAGCACTTAAAAAAAACAAACAGAACCACAATACCATGTCAGTCCTAAAATAAACTGATAGTACCTTGCTAATGTCATCAAATACAAAGCCAGTTTGTAAATATCCAATTGCCACACAAGAATCATAATATTTTAGAATTTGTTTGTATAAGCTGATTATCTTCCAGTGCCTCAAGATTTCTATAACCTTCCATTTTAGTTAGAGTGTGAAAACTCACCCCACTCTCATCATGGTCTCATTTTCAATGTTTTAATTTGAATTTTCATAAAATGTTTCCTTTCATGAAGTCTAATTTTTTCAAGAATTGCCTTATTTCCTTCAAGTTCTGAACCCATAGCCCTGTTTTAATTTGCATGTCTGGACCAGATAATATCTTTATGGTGCTCAAAGCTCCTTGGGGGTAGAAGAGGATACAGTGAAGAGGTATAATCCATACAACTTAATCTTGGAAATCTGCTCTTATTTTTCATAGTTAAGTCAATAAGTGCTTTGATATATATATATATGTGACTCTTCTCAGGCAGCAACTTACATTCTCATTCTTATAAGCATTTCTTTCCTATTCATTCACGGTTACCGGTGTGTCTTTCCAAAGGAGCAGTAAAGGAGTTGTCAGGAGTTGATGTGAACCAAGAGGGGAAACGTTGAGGGACTCTTGTAGTTAGAGGGATGAGCTGCTCATGCTCCCTCAGCAGTTTCAATCAAAGGCCACCTCTACTCGTTCAGTGAGATCATGATATTTTTTTTACATAAAAAAGTAAAAAAGGGAGGAGAGAAGGAGAGTGGGGAGGAGGGAGAAACTAGCCTGTGCCTTTGAAGTTAGATAATGGTAGATTCATCTTGTCTTTCTTCAGGAGTGGTACAGCCAGCTCTATAGGTTACCTGCGAGAACGTAATTAGGAAATCTCACCTAGGAGTTTATACTGCTCTGTTCCCTGGTAGAACTGTCAATTCTTGACGAGGAGTCCCACTTTGGTAGTAGTTCTGTAAGCTAAACAAATTTCTGCCAAAACATTAGGCAGATGGTTATCAAATGATTTTCCCATTCGTGGTACGGAGACCACTGTGCCCTGCTGATGATGGGATTACACAGGGACTAAAGCAAATTAAGGCAGAGAGAGGGAGAATCCTATTAGTTTGGACCACACGTGTGGTTAAATAAAAGCAGGAAAAATAATTTGGGGTTTTATTTAGATCAGTGTGTGCTTTCTCAAAGGGATTGAAAGCATTTGCAATGTGATTTGTCTTTTTCCACTCATGCCGATTGCTTTGTAGCATGGTGCTGGTTCCAAAAGCTCGTGGGTGCTTACTTCCACTACAGCGGCATTCACTTCAGAAGTCCTGTGAAGGTGGGTTTCCGATTTTGGAGTCTAGTTCAGGGTGGCTTATTGTAGTTGCTTTTTGGGGGGGCGGGGGGGAGGTTGTTTGTTTGTTTTTGTATGAAAAAGATACTTGGTCCTCTCTGACTATTTCTGCTCAGAGATAGGATCTCTGAAACTACTACAAGGAAAGGATAAAAGCAGACACCATCCAGTCTGTGTATTATAGAACAAACATTTGGCAGATTTCTCATTCTGTGCTTAACTTCGACATGAAGCAAGTCAGTAATGTTTGAAGATCAAATGAGCTTTTGCCAACCCACTACTAGATAGGGAGGATTTATCTACAACCACACTATGATGTTCCCTTAATACCTTTCAAAAACACAAGTGCTTACATCCTAATAGGTTTTTAGCTTAAGATCTAATCATCCACTCTTGAATTAAGATGCTTGAATGAAGCCAACTCATTTGGAACTAAGCAATTTAATGTCAACAGAGACATATGGTATGGAGACGGAATTACAAAGGCTCTCTTCTGCAGCATCCATTTGGAAAGCAAGACTAAGACCCCAGCATCATGATTAGTTTACTCATTTATTTCCCAGTAAATAACTGAGAGTAATATCATCTTATGAAAGTGGAAATGGTCTAATAATTACATGTTAGGAATAGGGTACCCTCCCATCTGAAATGATTAAACTCGTCCCTTGCTCTGTAATTACTACCAACTTCTTTCATGAACAGCATTACATTTTTAGATCAAAGAAAACACAACACAAATTACACACATTGTGCATATACATCAGTAGCATGAATATCAAGACTTATGTGCTATTAATAAAAAGGTACATCTCAGTCTAACCATAAGTTGTCATTTAGGACCCCTGAAAACCCATAAACATGTCAACACAATAATGCAGTAGTTATACCTGACTTGTTATATTAGGAAAACATACTAATAAGGACTTGTGGAATACTGACACTTTGAGAAGATTACTTTATTGAATTAAGATGCAGAAAATTTGCAAAATAGAAATATACTAATTCTTGGTCAAATCAGTATATTCAAGAGTTCTGAATAACCTCAAGTTATTTAAAGCATTTGCCCAGGAGGCAACTGTCTCTTACCTAGTTAACTTCTATTAACTCTGAAATATCTTTCGGTGGAGGTAGGAAGGGGGTCTTTTAAATCACCTAGGTCATGTTGTTTTACCCATTTTATGTTTTCTTAACATCCTCTACTTCTCTTTGGAGCATTTGTCATAGTTGTATTATTATTTAATGTCCATATTTCCTACTAGTTTGTAATCTCTGTGAGATCAGGATTATGTCTGTCTCTCTCAGCACTTTATTGCTGTGGTAGATTGTTCTATTTTTTAAAAGTATTCAATACCTTTCACTAAAGGACCCCTCACTTCCAGAGTATTATATTTCCAGTCCCACTGATATGAATATCAAGCTTAGTTGTGCGCCTTGCTTTGGCAAATAAAATTATGAGTGGAATTGACATATGCCACTTGTAAGCAGATGGTTTAAGACTTTTGACATGGTTTTATCACTGCTCTTTCCCTTTGCCAGGGGGCTGGCATATCCCAGATAGGGCAGCTCCTCCAACCTGAGTCCTGAAATGAAGATTGGAGTGGAGTGAATGCTGACTGGGGTTGGACATGTAACATGAACAAAAAAGAAACTTTTATTTACATAAACCACCATGATTAGGGGCTATTTGTCACCATTGCTGAGTTTAGCTTAATGTCACAGATACAAATGTCCAATGGCCATCAGAGTGCCTAGCACATGGCAGGAACACAATACATACTTGTTGACAGAGTGAGTACATGGCTAGAGATATGTGATCTAGACATATGCCAAGTAATAAAAATCTGAGCATTCAACTTTATTTCAAACACAGTGATTTGGGTTTAATGTAAATGTAATTGAGTATTTTAGTTTTCTGCTTTTGAAACTGAAGACATCCAGGTTAAATACACATGTAAAAAAAGTCATGCAAGCATTTTTGTACCAGCTGATGATATAAAGCAGTGATTTCATGGGAGGGAGGGAATAGTGGAGTGTCACACCAGCCAAGCAAGAGTTCACTTGAAGATGTGAACTAGATGGACAAGTGGATTTATCAAGGTTCTTAGTCAGTGGAAAGGTGAGAGGAGGACAGGCAGATTTCTGAAGGGAAAATGCATGAAAACAAGAAAAGGTGTGGATTAGGGAAACTCAGAGGTGTGATTTAATGGAGATGATGTCTGAGGCAGATTAGTCAAGTAGCAGAGTGCAGTAGGAGAGGATTAGAGAACCAGGAGACTAGAAGCAGTTAAGAAGCTACTTAAGAAAATGTAACATCATAAAACTGGCAATCTACTCTCAATCTGTAGTTCCTTTTATTTTTAAACATTTTTATTCATTTATTTATTTTTAGAGAGAGGAGAAGGGAGGGAGAAAGAAAGGCAGAGAAACGTCAATGCAAGAGAAAAATATCAGTCACATGCCTCTTGCACGTCCCCAACCAGGGGGACCTGGCCCACAAACCCTGGAATATGCCCTGACTGGGAATTAAAACTGTGATTCTTTGGTTTGCAAGACAACACCCAACTCACTGAACCACACCAGTCAGGTTTCAGTCTATAATTTCAAAGTCATCTTAATAAAAATATAACCAATATTATTACTGGATTAGGAACTAGATTTGAAAATTCTAAATTCACATGAAGAAACAAAAATTGTAAATTCACAGAAGAAAAGGCAGAAATATTCTGAAAAAGAGAAGTAAGGAGACATTAAAACATAACATTTAAATAATTAAAACAGCAATCTGAATGGGCAGGCAGATCACTGGAAGTGTTTTGAAAATCAGAAACATAAATGCTACATTTGCAAAATTGCTATGTGGGAGGTAGCATTAGAATCAGTGGGAAAAGGTGACCGACTTAGTTGGTCGGCCTCTGCAAAAACATTAAGTTGGCCTTGACCTCATATCTTGCACCAGAATAAATTCCAAGTGAATCAAAGAACTGAACGTACCAGATTGAACAATCTAGTCATTTCTGTAGATCAAAATAATCAAGTATGGGGTAATTTCATATGGTCCACTTAATAAAAACTGAAGTCATGGAAGTACTTCAAGAAAATCACACAAAAATTGTTTTGGTAGTCTTGGGATCAAAAAGGCTTTTCAAACTCTCACACAGAATTTGCAGGCCTACAAAATGGTAGATGACTAAGTGTAACTACTTCATAATATGCTTTTTCTACATGGCAAAAATCATCATAAACAAAGTCAAACTTGGAAAAATATTTTCAACTCAGATCACAGATATAGGATTAATTTTTCTTTAGATAAGGAGCTTCTATGAATTAATATGCAAATGACCAATAACCTACTAGAAAAATAAGAATAGAATATGAACAAATAGGGCAAAGGGCAAGAAAATATGTTGTCTCTCATGTGAAAGGAGGCCCAGTCTCACTCATTATATACAAATACAAATGAAAATTAAAGTAAGATAGCATTTTTCCACCTATCAGATTCCAGAGAGCTAGAAGTTTGACAACACACTGTATTGTCAAACTCAAGCATTTCTGATGAAAGTCAAAATATGGTGCAACTTCCACAGAGGGAAATGCGGCCCCTTTGGGCACAATCACTACAGTACATTCATGGGCCAAGTCATCCATTTTTGGGAATTTACACCAGAGATGCATCTGTACATGTGTGAAATGACAATGGCAACATTATCAATTGCAGCACTGTTTACAAAATCCAAAGACTGTAAACAACCTGAATGCTTATTCCTGGAGCTTGACTAAATCAGTTATAGTGTGGGTCGAGAACCTAACCCCAGGCAGCCAAAAGAGCAAATGGGAAAATTCTGAACACTGACATAAGAAGATGTCTAAATCAAATTGTTACACAAGAAAGGAAGACAAAGAATAGTAAGTATTGTTTGCTACCACTGATCTCTGAAAGGATAATAAAGAATATGTGAACATATATAGTTTTTATAAGTAGAAAGAATATATTAATACAAGACACTAATGACATTGGTTGCTGCAGTAAGGGGAACTGGGAGCCAGAGAACAGAATGAAGTTAAACTTTTCATGTATTTTGTTTTGCACTTTTTAAAATTTTTAACTATTTTCACATATGACCTATTCAAAAAATTGCTTAAAAAACACTAGTTCTGTTAAAACTGAAAAATCAACATCCTTTGAGAATTATTTCTACTGAAGGTAAAGTTATATCTGACTTATAAAAGCCAAACAAAACAAAAAAACAAATAAACAAAACCCCACAAACTCAACATAATACATGGACAGTCTATGTGTGGACCTATATGTAATTATAATAATTAAATATTAAGTAAATGAGTATGTAGATCATTGGTTTCCCATATTGTAGTTAGAGTTATCTTTCGAAAGCATACATTTTATGATCATGTCACCCTTTCTTAAAATCTTTCCATGGCTCTGCTTTGACCTAGGGATAATAAAACCCAAGTTGTTTAGTATGACATACAGGCCTTCTACTGGCCTGGCCTCTACTTCATTATTCTGGCTATTTCTCACTCCTTTCCCTACTTTGTTCCATTTATCCTGAATTTGCTATTGTCTTTAAGGTCCAAGCTTCACCCTAGACCTTTACATATATCTGCTCATCTGTCACTTCTATTTTTTTCCTAAGAGATTCCCACCTCTTCTTCTCCCTCTCCCCTTCCCCTCTTGTCTTTCAGCAACTAGATATCAAATCTACCTAATCCCCCAAACTGGAAAAGCCAAACTTCTCCATGATCCCACAACAGCCCCACTGTCCTCCATGGTTGTCCTTACCCCACTATTTGGTGACTGCTACTTCATTTGTCTCCTTCAGGAGATCGTGAGTTCCTTGAGGAAGTCCTGTGCTTGGCCACATAACTGGTACAGAGTTGACTCAGAGGAACATTTGAGAATATAAATGAAACCACCTTTTGAAGGAATTCAACTATGAGGTGGCAGTGGGAATGGAGTAATAGAGGTGATAGAAGAGAAAAGCAAATAGGACTTGGAGAACAATACTCCATAGCCCAACTAATCGACTTTCTAAAATTCAGCCAGAGTTCATACCCTGCCAGGCCTCATCATACAGAGCAACAGTGAGCGGGAATCCTCCTGGCTCCATGGCCTTTCTTCTAATGTAGAAGTGCTTGCAAAAATGCGTGTCTTCCCCTCCACATTTCATCAATCTTCTCCCTGGTCTGTATGCAGTACGAACACAGGATACCAAATAAGTTGTGGGGAGTTAGGCTGTGGTAGTTAGTCTCTCGGGCCTTAAGTGGGTGCTCTTCAGGGTCATTGGACCCAAATGGTACAAAGATGTACTAAAAGCATCAAGGAATCTTCCAGAGGGTCCAATGAGCAACCAGAAGATAGGAAAAGCAAGGAGAGAACTAGATTTGAATGTCACATGTGTATGTCCTTGCTGACACTCACTGCCAGAGCATTGCAGGCACATCACCCAGAGGGCGCAAAAGCAGGGACTGACTGGGAACCTCTGAGAAACCTGGGCAGTGTGCCCAGTACTTTAAAATAAGTGTATATGTATATGTATATAAGTATATATATATATATGCAAATTTTACATTCTATCACATACTTTATCTCTGGCTATCTCACTATAATAGGTTTTAAATTATCTTCAAGTTAAACAACTCAAAAATCTTTATGTGTAATTCATGCTTTAGGTTAATGCATAAAACATACATTTTAGTTCCTGCTTACCAGCCCAGCACCCAGTATACTAAGTGGCACTTCACTGAATTCTGCCAGAGAGTGGATAACCAGTAAGAAAAACATAGACCAATTGGATTCTAATCCTTGGGTTTTAGATTTTCTTAAAGTGACTCAGTTAGGAGAATTTTCCCTCCCTGAAAACAATACTTTCCTGACCCCTGGACTGAGAAGCTACTAGGCTCATATATAGGACAGTGTTCCCAGATAGTAGAAAGTTGGGGATCCCAGCAGAGTCACAGCCCATTGGTTTACCAGATTGACTTTTCATTTAGCTATAATCATCAAGAGTCCTGCAGTGTTTCCCCCAAAGGCACAGAGCAAGCTGCATCCATTTGCTGCTGAGGCTGACCACTGTGTGATGTGTATGTGTTCAGCAATGTCAGGATGTTCATATCCATACAATAGTAGTTTTTATAAAACACAAAGACATGAAACCTGTGATAATAACTTCAATAAAAGAGGCCATAGCATGAATAACTGCAACTACCTATAAATAAATCTAACAGAATACGTAAAAGTTGTTTTGGGAATAAGGCCCAAGGGATATAAAAGAAGACTTGAATAAATAATTACAACATGTTCTTGCATGGGGACATTCAATAGGTAAAGATGTCAATTCTTTCTGAGTTCATCAATGCAATTCCAATGAAAATCGCAAGAATTTTCCCCTATGCATTCAATAAATACCCTAGAAAAATCCATCATTTTCCCCACCTATTAGTGTCAGGATGGGGATGCTATTAACAACAAAGAAAATCTACAACCCCTCTCTCCATGGCAGGGTAGCATAATTAAGTGGAGTTTGCTCACATTTTATTAAAATCTGTATTTACTGGGGACACTCAGGAAGCCACTCAGATAGTTTGCATGACTGAAGTCATTTGGTTTTCTCCCTTCTTTTCTAAAATTCCAACCTGTGGTGGAGTCTGAGGCTGCTGGTCACAAATTGCATTTCTGCAGCTAAAAGTCCAGAGAAGAAGAAATGCTTGTTTTCCTCTCCAACCTGTCATGAGAGACCTACTTCATGTATGCATGAACAAAATAGGCAGGAGTGGGTAGATGAGAAAAAAATGAAAGCAATAAAATTGGGGGGAAAAGAGACTAATAATCTAACCATGCCTTATGTTTACAAAGTGTTTTTATTTTCATGATCTCGTCGTTTAATTATTGCAACAACCTTGTGAAGGTAGATTGGGTATTTCAATTCAGTCAATTTAGTTTATTTATTTATAATTAAGTGTATTGAATTTACATTGGTTAATAACATTATATAAGTTTCAGATGTCCCACATTATAATTGGATATCTGCATACTCTCTGTATTCAGTTAAATTTGCAGATAAGGAAGGAGGCACGAAAACCTCGCATTATAAAGCCAGTGAAAGGCAGAGGATAGGTTTCCCCCTCTCTTAGCACTCTGCGCAAAGAGCCAGAACTTCGGATTCAGGCAGGCTTGCATCCAAACCTAGATAGTGTGCATTCTCAAAATGGAACAGATAAGGCAAGGCTTCATGGTGGTGATGGGAACTGGGCTTTGAAGCAAAAACAGTATTTGAAGTGTTGGGAGGGGAAGGGAGGGCGATTCTGATTAGGAAAAGGAGCACACAGACTTGCAGATGAGAAAGAGCATAGCTGATATGGGCCAGCTAGGCAATGGTCTCAGAAGTGAGGGGCTTGTGAACAGAGGACCATGAGACTGAAGGCTGGCTAGAAAGGCTTGGCAGGGACCCCAATGGCCAGCTTGGAGAACTGTGCGGACTGATCAGAGCCCTGAAAACTTCAGTGGGATAGTTCGCATTGGGATCTGACAGACCTTGAGTCTTGTCCTGATTGCTTATTTGTTGGCTCAGTGATCTTATGAAGTTATCTTCTGATGTCCCCAGTCCCTCATCTGCAAAGTGCAGTAACATTACCTCCCATGTTTGCAATGAGGCCTGGGCGAGTTAATGAACATGACCCAGTACCTGTCATGTGGAATTTACTCAACAAACGGTGTTGTCATTGCTGTTGTTATTGTTCTAATTAATACAAGCATGGGAGTGACCTGATGACAGGCTACTCGGTAAACAAGAAAGGTCATTCAGACTTTAAATAATCCATTGAAAAGTACTGCTTGGTTGGAAAGTCAAACAATCTGTAATAGATAAGTTGTGCTTTGCAAATTTTTCACTGTAGGTACATTTGAGTGATCTGAACTACTTAGGATTCGAATCTTAAAATTACCTTCCATCCTCTATCCTCATTCCTTAAAAAATGTAAATAAAACATTATCTACAAGCTGTTCATTCCAGCTGCTTCTAACATTCTCTTTCCAAAAAGGAGACTAAGAAGTATGATAGAAGCTCTTGGAGGTTCGTTTTAGAAAGAAAACAAACAAATAAAGCACATGAATTCACACTCAAGTGCTTCTCTAAATGAGAAAAATATCTTTCAAAAAATAAACACTCTGTCTGACTAATCAGAAGAAATCTACTCTCAACTCAAAGGCCTCTGCATGGATATTAACAACATGGAGAGAAGACAATGGCTCATTAATGATTCATGGATATTGCGGTCACCATCAACCAAAGCTTCATTTGTGATGAGTAAAATGACTTGTCTCTCTCTCTCTCTCTCTCTCTCTCTCTCTCTCTCTCTCTCTCTCTCTCTCACACACACACACACACACACACACACACACACACACTCACATCCCTATCCAAACCTGCAGCTTTGGGCCAGCATCTTGGCTGTCATAGTGTGACTCACCACTCGAGGGAGCCCAAGTTGCTTTGGTCCTGGGCTCACTCCAGGCACCAGGAAGCCTTGAAAGGCAGTGGGGCGGAGGTGGGGGAAGGGCACATCATTTTGTCCCGGTACTACAGGGTGGACATTTTAGGTGGGATATTGCTAGTTGTGGGCACTGTACACTGTAGGATGTGAGAAGCATCCCTGGCCTCGATGCCAGTAACAACAACCCCTCTCCCTATTAGGACAATCAGAATGTCTTCAGGCAATACTAAATGTCCTCTGGGGAAGGTGGGGAGTGAAGTTGTCCCCTACACCCAGATAAATTATTGCTCTAATGGAGCTCAGATAGCTCACAGGTCCCTCAAAACTTTGATCTAAGAGACACGTGGCAGAATCGAGAGAAAGTCAAGATGCCAGCTATATCGGTCTCACTCTCCTGTGAGCAGTGCAGGGATAAGCAGAACGCAGGAAGGAGTAATCAGGTCCCCCGCCGGCCTCAAGGCTGTTATCAGAGGGCCGGCATCTTAGTCCGCCTTTATTAAGAGAGGAAACACTCTCAAGGCCTGTCTGGGGCTGCAAGAGCTAGGGCGCTGCTGTTCTCTTCAGGCTTTTGGTAACAGCTCAAATGATTTGTTAATTATTCATTATTATTTGTCATAAAATCCTGAAGGGCTGCCAAGTGGCAGTAGGCAGGCAATACTAAAAAGCGGGGTGTATGTCTTTTCTTGTTTTCCAGTGAAATCAGACAGGGAAGGACGGGGCTGCTTTGCAAACACAGGCAGGACGCTGGGCTCCCTGCACTGGAGTGTGCAGACGGGAAGTCTGGGAACACGGCACCATCCTAGGGGCTTGTTTTCCACTCTGCCCTCGGCCTCCCTGCTCCATTTGCTGCAAGGATCATAAAGCCTGAGGAAAAGTGGTGGAGGTGGGGGCTTCCAGCATGAAAACAAAGTCTGAGCCCTGGTGGGCACTGAGGCTCTCCTGTCTCAGGGCCTTCCCCTCCTCCCCACAGGGGGTGGACACAGCCCTACCAGTGAGGGGCCCTCTCTTTTCTCTTGTCCTCCCTCCCTCCTCTGCCCCTCAGGGCCCCTTTTGTGATGTCTCCTCTCTTTTTATTCTCCTTTATGGCTGCCTTTGATGTTCATTTTAACCCAATAAAAATATGTGGGTGATGGCAGGGGAGCTGGGGCTGAGATGACAGCAGACTGAAGTTTGCCCCAGGTCTTGAAAACACCCGAGAGGGTGGCCTTGCTTTCAGCCCCAGAGAAACAAAACCATTGAGGCTGATCTCCACAGCTCTGAAGTGCTGTGAACTTCCGTGAAGTTACAAAGTTAAATTCCAGAGTCACAAAGACTCCCCACCCCATGAGCTAGAACTGAGACCCTGATGCTCTAATGTATGGGAAGGGGCTTGGGATCCCAGCATGTGGGGCCAAGGGGCAGGAGAAGCAGCAAAAACTCACCCACACTACAGATGAAGTTATTTAGGGCTCCCCTTCAAGGAATGGAGGGGAGAATGCCGGGGAGTAGTGGCTGTTTTCCTGACAAATATTGCTTAGAATCTACATAGCATTTATCACTTGGCAAGCTCACCCCAGCACTGGGTCAGCAAGGACACCACAGGTTGTCCTGATTAAAGGAAAAGAGAGCCAGCCTCATTGTGACCTGCCTGAGTCCCACCTGGGGCACTGGGAATCTGTCCCTGCTCCTGACACAGCCAGCACACAGGAGCTGACCAGTTCACAGATGGACCCAAGCACATCATCAAGGTGTTAAGAAGCCTGTGAAACCTGGAGATGCACACATAGAAGAAACATGACCTAGAAAAGCCAGAGAGAAGATGAGAGAAGTTGGAAACAGCCCTGGGGCAGTTCAATGAGCCTGTGGTACTGATTCCCATTCACTACACTCACTGAGTGTCTAGGAGTGCATGTCTGTATTCTAGTGCCCTAGAGTTTTATAAACGTCTATTCGTTCAGTGTGATTTAGTCAATAATCACTTAACGATTTGATGTGCATTTATTCATTCAATAATATTCATTCAATAAATATTGATTGATTCTGTATTCATTTAGTAAGTACTTATTGAGCACCTACTATCAGCTAAGCACTGCTGTGGGCTCTTGGAATACATCAGCAAAGAAAACAACAATGCAGTTGTGTCTGCAAAGCCCCTCCAAGTTGCCAGGTGCCTCACTTTCATTCACTCCTCACAGTATACATATGTGGCAGGCATTCTCATTCCCATTTTACAGATGAAGAAAGTGAGGCCCAATGAGAGCAACTGATGAGGTAGACATTAAGTGGTAGAAATGACAATCCAGCCCAGCCCTGTGTGACTCCAAGTCTGTGTTCTTTTCAACATGGCGGTCATCCTATGGAGATGTCACTTTACCTGAGGAAGAGTAATTAACTCTGTAGTAGGAATTAAATAGTTTCCCCAGAATTTATGTATGGAAAATTATTCTCAGAGGGGAACAAACCAGCTTACAACACTAAATGCCAAATGCAGAAAAGCAACCAATTCAGCTAGCCCATGCAAACTGAGTGTCCAAGGACAAGTGTTCACTAGGAAACGTGATGTTATCAGATCTTAGCTGCCTAACCCAATGGTAAGAAAGACTTTAAGATGAGAGAATGAATAAGAACCTTTTATGAGAACTTGTCAAATTTACAATAAAGGTAATCAATGCAGAAAAAATACTTGTGCTTGTACTTCCAATGGGAGGGGGGGAAAGCTAATTAAAAGAAAGCCCTTAGCCAGTAAAATAAGATGGAAAGCTAGTAAAATAAGATGGTCAGCATACTCAGGGGCAGTAAAGACAGCTATTTTCAACATCTAGAATAATATAGATGCAAGAAATGCGTACATATCTATAAACAGAGATTCTTTGCTAACTGGGGCTCAGGTGGAGTAGAGGGGTGGGAATGGTATTCCATTTGCTTTGGGAAGCTTCACATTTTTGCAGTTTCTGAGTGTGTGAAAATCACTGCCTAGAGGGACTCTCACTTTGTTCCTTTTCATTGTGCCTGTCTCAGGAAGGATTTGGAACAAGAAATAAAATCCTCTTTAGTAAGATGCTGGCAGGCACTAGACAAAGATGGAGTAAAGATAGAGAGGATACACCTCACATTTGTGAGGGATTTTTGCATGTTAGGTGTTTAACACACACGTTTCATTAAATTTCAAGACAACTTCAAGGGGTAGACATGATCACACTCAGTTGTTGACCAGGGAGGTAAGACCCTAACAAGTAAATTGCCTAGGATATCACAACAAGGAAAATACAGTACCAAATCTACTTCTTTTTTCTTTTCAATGATTTTATTTATCCATTTTTCTTTTTTCTTTTTTAGATTTTATTTATTTACTTTTTTTTTAGAGCGAGGAGAAGGGAGGGAGAAAAACAGGGAGAGGAACATCAATGTGTGGTTGCCTCTCACATGGCTCCCACCAGGGACCTGGCCTGCAACCCAGGCACGTACCCTGACTGGGAACCAAACCAGCGACCCTTTGATTCACAGGCCCACACTCAATCCACTGAGCCACACCAACCAGGGTCAAATCCACTTTTTTATTATTTTTCCAAACAAATCACAGGCCCTCTTCATTTTAAGAATTTATTTCAAATCACTGTGATGAAATACTGAGGGAGTTATATCTAGAACAAGTGTGAGGAGTTGCAAAGCCTAGCCTCATTATAAAAACCTCTCTCTGAAACCAGAGATGAAGGAGAAGATACAATTTGGAATGGAATAATTCCAGAGAAACTGGCAGCTTCTCACCCCCACAACCTCTGCCCACCAATACCCACATTTCTCCCTCCCAACAAGCCTGACCACAACCCATTCCTCAAGGTTCCACACTCACCCAGCCAGGCAACATAAGTGAGATGAGACCAGAAAACACACAACGCCCACTTCTCATGTTCTGCGCACTCCAGCTTGAACCCCTGTTGCTTGTGCCTACTTTCCTTGGACTGCCTGCCTCTTTCTCCTTCAAGACTATTTTCTGATGTCCATTTTTTTCAAAGTTGGCTGATATGCAAACATCAAAATGTAGAGGGGCAAACTGAAACTGGCAGGACCCTGAATTCCTTTAGCAATGGGTTGACTCAGAGCCCTTCTATCAGAGGCCCTGCCTAAAACCTTCCTACCCAATGGGCACCACACAAGTTTATAAAACACGCTCACAGCCATGGAGTATAAGGGCCTATAGAGTCCCACGGGCTCCCTCACCTCCTAACTGCTTAGCCTGAGATGAATTTCTAGGACTCGGTTTCATTATCTGGCAAAGGAATATAACATACCGTCAACCTGAAAGAGTCATTGTGAGGATAACATAGAACAAGGATCATCAGCGTGGTGTTTCACAAACTTCCCTGAAGATGAAAATCACCCAGAGGCTTGCTGATGTACACATTTCCCTGGCTTTTCCCTGGAAATGTGGAATTGGTGGAATTAGGTTAGGACCTAGGGCTGGTTCTCTCTCTCTTTCTCTCTCTCTCTCTCTCTGAGCAGCTCCTAATTATATTCTAATATATGGCATAAGGAAGCTTTGGGACACATTGTTTTTAGTGACTGACAAATATTAGTTTATTGATGTCGTTATTCTCTCTTCCTGATCTCTTGACCAACTGCTCACCTCCCAGGTACTTAAATTTCCATAGGCCTCTCAGTTTGCTCCATTTCAAAACTCTTAAAAGGGCTGGTTTCTCAGGATCACACCATGGATTTTGGCCCTCTCGAGACTCCTGTGTTCCTCTTGGTGAATGGGTGAGTTTGCCTTTGCCCACAGCCATGCTCTAAAATGACTCCTCACTCCCAAGTGTGTGTATGACTAGGTCTTGTGCATTTTACTGGTTTCTTCCCTTAACATGCATGCTCCTGAATCATTCAGTAGGTGCCTGAGATTAATTGGTTGGAAGCTGGGCATGTGAGCTCTTCTGTGTTTAGCTATGTTTTCACTTACCCTTCTCTTTCTACTCCTGTCTTCTATTCCCTTTCAGGCATCAGATCACAAGAACCTAATTTTCAGCCTACACTCCTTAGGAATCACCCCCCGCCCCATAGCTTTGTTACTTGCTTCCCATCTCAGTTCTGCCTAGGGAGGCTTCCAACTGCAACTCAAGAAAAGGATTGAGAGATAAAGGCCATTGGAACTGTAATACATAAGGGGTGATACTTTTCCCGGGTGAGTTTTTATCATGTGCTTGAACATTTCAAGTCAAGTCTTTCCTAAACATTTTATTTTTGTTATAGTTAAAGACATATCTATATTTTCAGTTGTTAAAAAAAGAAAAGAACCATAATCAGGATTACCACATTGAATACAAACAGACTGGCAGGAACTACAGCAGTGGCGTGAGCTGTATAAACTTTAGCAAGTTCATTAACCTCTTTGTGCTTCAGTTCATCTAAAAATGCAGGTGATATTAATATCCACCCTGTGGGTTGTTGTAAGGGTCGAAATAAGTTCATGGGGGTAAGATATTGAGAACAGTGCCTGGTGCAGAGTCAGCTGTCACTGTGGCCATGTTGCAGAGACTGTGTGCATCTCTATGTGGCACTTGACTCACCGGTTTCCATGCGTGCTCTTGGTTCCTGTGCTCTCATAACTCTGAATTGCACATGGTTGTCATTTGCCATAGCTGTATTCTTTCAACTTATTTGTATCTCAGCCTCATGATCCCACTTCCAAAAGGTAACTTTTCTCTCTTCCTTGGTTCACCCTCCTGGGAGAGGAAATCTGATTGTCCTATTTGCCTTTTTTCCCTTCTATGGACAAACTCCACAGGACCAATGGCCGTCTCCAGACTAATTAACAATAGTGGGATTAGAGAAATCTCATGGAACAAAATCTGGCAGCTTAGGCAGCAGGGGTTAGGGGTAGGGTGATTTCCTTTAGAGAGGGTAGGAGCAGGCACGCGATAATCAACAGCTTGTAGTATAAATTCAAGACCATATGTCCACAGCAATTATATTCAGAGTTTCTTTAATGAACTGTGACTTTTGCAAAAGCCAGGAGGTAATGCCTACAGGACCACTGGACATGAGGCCAGGGGGATGGAACCTAGAATCTAGCCATAATTTGCTGGAAGACCTCTGCTAACTCATTTCAACCCCTCCCCGCCCCCCGCCATGGGCCTCTATTTCCTCATCGCTGAAGAGAATAGAATGGGTGGATGAATTCTAAATTTCTTTCCACCTCCAGGATGAAAATGGAATGGAAATGGGGAGATATTGTGCCTAAAATCTGATCGTGAACTAGAAGTGGTTAGATAATTGGGCTTGATTCATATTTAAAGCATTAATTATCTAAAAATTCCACATGTATTGATATTCTTAGAGACAGTTATCTCTACAGTAAGCATATGTTGAATTAGCATAATGTTGCTATTAAAAATACTGTGAAAATGATACATAAACTTCTATGATGATAGGAAGCGACAAACTCAAAACCACTGATCCAGTTTTTCACTTAAGCAGGTTTGATGACTAAAGCCCCAACTTCCTTCCCCGCAGCACCGACATTGCCCATTTAGGAAGAGGAGTCTGGATGAGAGCTGAGCTGCTTCTAAGTAAATCTGCATCCCCTCTGAGGTCAGCGGGCTTACATATAAACAAGTTAGACAGTGACATGTAAATCACATGTAGAATGCACCCCGGAAGTTTTGGCAAAGTTTGGGCTAAATATTGATTTCATAGGAATACAAATGTGCAGTTGGTGTCGTGGGGAAAAAGAAGATTATTTTTTCTGGATAACCAAGTTAGAAGACTGCAAAGCTACTAAAATTATGGCCACTATTTAGGAAGAACACTACATTTGTTTGTCTTTGGACATTGGATGTCTTGGCCAGACTTCATACAGTTCTTTAACAGTTGGGTTTTCCTTGTTCCACTTTTTTCTGCCTAAAAGTAGCAAATACCTACTTTCCTCCCGCTTTGCCTGCCAGGGGGCCTTGGAGCTCACCCAGGAAATTTAGTCTACCACTTTCCCAAACCAACTAGTGACGTTCAGTCTCAGAGTGGCCCAAAAGACATTAGTCTGAGCTGTCTCCAGGCCTACAAAAACAGGCTTAATCGCCCGAGGCCTCTGAAGTGACTGGTCCACCCACGTTCGGCAGACACAGAGTTGTCAAAGGCTTACTGCCCCTAGCTCCGTGGCAAACCTCATTCTTTGCCTGTATCCCAGATTCAGCTTACATTTCCACCTTCAGTGAGTTCCCCTGCTCTTTCGACTGCCCCCGCAGCGCCTGCAGGAGGCATTTTCACATACAGAAGCGGTAATGATGGAGAATGGCGAAGAACAATTTTCTTTGATCAATGCACTATTTATGGATTATTGGGTTGTCTGAAATGTTGAGATGGATTTTGTGTCCCTCACAATAAAATACTTTGCAGCACAGTATCTTTCTGATGACATGTTCATTTAGGTGAGCCCTAACAGTGCACATGCTGCTGTGTGTTCTGAAGTGGTCACAGGCTGGCCCAAGCCATGGATGAAAACCTACTCTTCTCAGTACTCTCTAGCCTGGTGCTCCTCCGAGTGCTGACCCATGGTCTAGTGCCTGTCTGCAGAACCTCATGGTCCAGGTCCAGAGTCAGAGAAGCACAGAAATCAAGAGCAAGTGTTCAGAAATGTTATGGCAATTTTACAGAGTGACTTCTATGTCCACTAAACATGGTAATTAAAATTTCAAGTTTGTGCTTGTATACAACTTCTAAATTTTCATTTGTCCAGTAATTTACTTTTATTACCATTTATAAAGGTATTTATTTGGAATAGATTGAAAACAGCAAACCAAACCAAAACTGGTTCTTCCACACAGATAGTTTTAGAAGTGCTGCTCTAGAATGATATCAGCTTTTCTTTTTATCTTTCTTGGACCATACCAGGTGAAGTAACTTAACATCCAGGCTTTAGGAAGAGAACCCAATTTTCAGCACCTCACGGTGTAGATTTCCCCACCCCCTACACACCACTCAAGAACAGAGCATCCTCGCAGTTCTGGAGGGGAAGGAATAAACACTCCTTAGTTCTCAGAAGCTTGGAATGTGGCAGAATCCCCCTCAACACTGCTAGCGACACGCTGAGGGACAAGTTATGTCTCAGTGGGGGTCCCTGGGAAAATTCCATTGTATAATAAACATTGTACATATAATCTCTTACCAGGGGATATAATTTTTAACCTAATGGCAAAAAAATTAATGGCTATCTGACACATGACCGAGATTCTAAGTCTCAAATTAAAGCTTTTTGTTTGGATCTTGTCATTTAATAATTAGGAGAGAAAAAAGCCTTGAAGAGTCCCCAGTTCCGTGAAGAAGTCTATCCAAGCCTATTAAAAAATGGGCTGTTGGCAGATCTTGGTCATGTTCATCAGTCAAAGGAGTGACTTTTTCGCTATTTCCATGCTGGTTTTGTAGCTTCCTCTCCCAGCATCGCAGCCCTGCAAGGCTGGCCCCGTGCCTTGCTCTCCCTTCACACAGGCCACCCTCCAATCTCCGCACCCGTCGCTGAGCTCCACGCGTGTACTGCATGGCATTTGCCACACCTGCTCTCAAACAGTGCTCCACAAAAAGAAGTCACATGATTTTCATTCCTTTTTCATTTGATCTAGGCCTACAATGACTTTCTTTATGTTATCACTTTCTCTGGACAATTCATAGATTATTTCCCAGTTATGTCAGAAAAGGTTTCTGACATGAAACACACTGTTTTTCTTTAGTAACTGATCTTGTTTTTCACTGTTGCCTCATGGGTGCTGACTCCACCCCACACAGGGGTTGTTGAGCAGAGCGGCCAAGTGATGCCAGGCATGGTGTGAGGGGGATGAGGCTACACAACCCTGACATCAGCTTCAGACTATAGGATTTTAGCACGTACACTGAGTGCCTTGCTTTTAAGAAGGATTTTCCTCCCTAACATTTACTGAGCATCTAACATGTGCTCAATCACTAATTTATCTTTGTAAAAAATCACGAAGGAGCTACTATTATCATCATCCTAATTTTGAAATTGAGGAAACAAAGCTAAGAGTGGGTAAGTGACTTGCCCATGGTCAGTCAGGAGGAAGTGGTAGAGCTACAAAAATGTCTTTCTTTATCATGATAATTCTTCCTATCATTTTACATATGAAACATTTTTATTTCTTCCCAGAGTTTTAATCTGAGAAATGGCCATGGTATAGACAATGTTCTTACACCATATACAAGAGTAAACTCCAAATGAATTAAAAAATTAAATGTAAGGCCCCCAAACCATAAAACTCCTAGAAGAAAACATATGCAGTAAAATCTCTAATTTCTCTTAGCAATAATTTTTCCAACATATCTCCTGGGGCAAGGGAAACAAAAGAAAAAAGTAAACAAATGGAACTACCACAAACTAAAAAGTTTTTGCACAACAAAGGAAACCATCAACAAAACAAAAAGACAATTTACTGAGTGGGAGAAGATATTGACCATGATGTATCTGATAAAGATTACTGCTCAAAAGTTATAAAGAATTCATACCCCTCAACACCAAAAAAACCCCCAAAGAATCCATTTAAAAAGTGGCCAGAGGACTTGAATAGACACTTCTCCAAAAAGGACATATAGATGGCCAATAGATTAATGAAAAAAGGCTCAACATTACAAATCATCAGAGAAATGCAAATTAAAACCACAATGGGATACATCATATCCCTGTCAGGATGGGTATCATTAACAAATCAACCAACAACAAGTGTTGGCAAAGATGTAGAGAAAAGGGAGCCCTCATATACTGTTGGTGGGAATGCAGACTGGTGCAGCCACTATGGAAAAAAGCATGGAAGGTCCTCAAAATATAAAAAAATTGAACTGCTTTATAACCTAGCAATTCCCCTTCTGGGTATATATTCAAAGAAACCAAAAACACTAATTCAAAAAAACAGATGCACCCCTATGTTCATTACAGTGTAATTTACAATAGCCAAATACATGGAGGCAACCCAAGTGTCCATCCACAGATGAGTGGGTAAAAAAGTGGTGGTACATGCATACAGTGGAATATTCCTTGATCATAAAAAAGAATGAAATCTTACCATTTGCAATAGCATGAATAGACTTAAAAGGTATTATGTTAAGTGAAATAATTCAGAGGAAAACAAATACTGTATGATTTCACTTATATGTAGAACAAAATATACAAACAAAGTTGAAACAGACTCATAGCTACAGAGAATGAACTTGGAGGTGGCTAGGTGAAAAATGTGAAGAGATTAAGAAGTACTAATAGATTCACAAGAGTCATGGGGATGTCAAGTACAGCATAGGAAATACAGTCAATAATATTATAATAACTATGTGTGAACACGAGGGCCACTTGAAATATTAGAGGACCAGTTTCTAAAGTAGAGGATTGTCTAACCACTACACTGTATACCTGAAAATAATATAAAATAATATTGAATATAAACTATAATTGAAAAATAAAATTTAAAAATAAAAAATATTATATGCATTTCTCTTTCTTTGCTTCTAGGGATATTTGCCATTGTGAGGAGTGCTCATCCTAATGGTCCGATGAAAAGGTGGAGGATGATAAAAATTTCTTAAAACAAGTAGCATACAGCTACAGCTGGTTCCCTGTGTGACATCTTTCTTCCTGAGGTAGTGTGGATGGGACAGTACCCTATAGGATGTCAAATCAAGAGGCATGACTGCCTACCAAGTATTGGATAGTTTAGCTGGGCTGGAGAGCAAAAGGTACATTTTCTTTCTTTAGTTCTTTAAATTATAAACTAGTGTATGTTTACATAATAGAATATAAGATGAAAATTTAAAATCCCCATCTGAAGTGGTAGTAGGTATTATTTGAAATCTTTTTCTAGGCATATATATTTGAATATTTACCTAAACAATAGATATTACTTATTCAAACTTTTGAACACCTGTACCATCCACATAATGGAATTAGCCTAAAAGAAATTTCTGAAATTATTGTTTAGACTATCTTGCCAAGTAATAATCAGAGAGCAGAGACCAGTTTTTTGTGGTGTATGGTATATATAAGAATGTACTGGTTGGTCGCCATGGAGATTCACTGGGTGGGATATTGGGCAGGGAGGTTGGTGGTCATTTGGTGGCCCATGAGTTGGGCTGCTTTGGGGTTCTTTATCTGGTATAATAATAACACTTGAGGAGCTAAACTGAAATTGAACAAATATGTGCCATATCCTGTTCTTCACTGTAATGAATGTAATGGAAAGTGGATCCAAGAGAACACATGGGATCCTCTTGTACTTTAATCAACAAATCTAGATGATTTAATCTGGTCATATTGCAGACATTTTGGGAAAAAATAAATCTACTATATTTTTAATTCAGATGTTGGCTGATGTCCTCTAGCCCCATGATATCTGTATAAAGGACTTGGATCTTCTGATTCACGTTGTGAGGAAGTCCAGTGCCCTCTCCAAGATTGCTGTGTATTTTCACAAGGCAAGGGGGTGGGGTGGTGAGATGGTATGTTACCGAAGCCATGTAGGGTTTCTGCTTCAATACCTGCTGCCTCAGTTCTGCAACATTGACCTGGATAGACAACTTGGCCCCTTCTTGGATTTATACCTGCACCCGCATACACACTCACACACTCACACATATGCTCTCCCACTCATACCTCTGAACACAGATGTGCCCACACAAAGAAATAGTGACTTGACTAATAATTTGAATGTTATGGGGCAGACTTGCTACCATGAAGTACACAGCAGTGTGAATTGCTCATTAACTACTTCTCCTCTTTAAAGTAGTTTCATCCATCTTGCCCCAGGAAGCTTCTTTCTGGCTTTTGCATTAGATGCTGCTAGCCTCCCACCAATTCCCTCCTTTCTCCCCCACCCCCACCTTAACTTTTCAGCTCTCTCCTGTGTCCTTCAAATATGCAGAACAAGTTAGACTTCTTCATCTTCCTGTGAAATCTGCATCTCCAAATTCATTAAACTACTGAGTAAAATCATCTAACAGGGTTCACCCAAAAGAGATCTTGCAGCTATAAAAAGGAAACAAAAAGGTTATATTTTATATAGAGATGATTTTGATATTATTATGTTTTACAAGATGGGATCATATGATGCATATTGTTCTGCAATTTGCTTTTTTTATCTCTCATCAGCATGAAAGAGAAAAAAATGATGAATAACATTCCATGTCATTTAATTCAACCTTATGGGTAGTACACTATACTTAGGAATTCCCTCTATCAATATATATTTAGCTTTTCCCTCCAATTTTTCACTATGAAAATGAGGCAGTGAACATCCTTGCACATGATATTTTCACATCTGCAGAGTGGACTGCTGTAGGAAAATCCCTAGAAGAAGAATTACAGGTTAAGAGATAAGCAAGTTTGAAGTTTTGACAGACTGTCTCAAACTGTTCCCAAAATAGCATGTGTACTCATTCCCATCATCAGGGTGCACATGCACAGGGATATTTTTAAAGCCTCTTAAAACAATTTTAAACAGTCACTAGCATATTGCGTCATCCTTGCAGATGCCAAATGGTTAGGATTAGACCAGGAAGTGACTTCTAAACATTGCCACCTTAAACCCACTGCAAATCTACATAAGGAAAAAAATGATGATAGGGAATGAAACTGAATGGGGATCCAAAATCCTAGACCTAGTGAATGAAAAGAGAATATAGGTCTAGTTAGAGTTTGCATAGGTTGCTAATCTTAGAGACATTGACCTTGAGTCTGGGAGGAGAGGTGCACACAAGCCCCCTGTGCCACAATTACAGGAGGCTGGAGACTGTCAGGCAATACTCCAGCAAGTAGTGGTGGAATTGCCCTCTTCTCTTTTTTTTACGGGAAACACCCTCATGATACTGAAACCCATATAAGCAGATTTCAGATATGGAGCCCACAATGAGAAAGTAAAGAGGGAGTAACAGAGGGCCCCTCTGAAATCTGTAGGTCTGAGTCTGCTGAGCTGCTGGCCCCATTTTTTCTGAAAACCTGTCCCTACTGCAGCGATTTTACCCGGGGACTTACAACCTGCTTCATCCACAGGACATTGCCCCACACATGTTGGCAAAGTTTCCAGAGTACTGAGTACTATTTGGGAATGGAAACACAGAGATTTCCTCCTTAGGTCACCTCTCAATGTCTTACCTGCAAAACAGGCTCTGCAATGCCTCATGTAGCTTCCAGACAAAGACCACAGAGATCACAGGTATGAATGCAGTTTGTAGCACAAATTGAATTTCAAATGGAAGGTTTTCTCAGCAAAGGGAGTTCTCCTACAGCTCTTTGTAAATATCATGGCAAAACAAACAAACAAAAGCCATTGTCAACAAATCAAATGAAAAAGATATCTGGAATTAGATAGATAATAGAGGTGCTTGCACAATCTTGTGAATATACTGGAAACCATTGACAGTTAAAAATAAAAGAAGAAGAAAGAAAGGAAAAGAGAGACATCTTTCTACACTGAAAAAAAAACAACAAATGGCGAAGGGAGATCACTTATTTGGAGTACATTTTATGTCAGGCCCTTTTCAGTTCCTTAGCTAGAGTGTCTTAATTTCACCTGCCCCATAACTTGAGATGTAGAAATTATTACCCAGATTTTTTAGGAAAATGAAAGAGAGTTTCCATACCTTGTCCAAGGTCACAAGACAATTAATTACCTTGCTCAGGATTTGAATCTAAGTTTTCTTGACTCTTAAACCTGAGCCCCGTCCACTGTACCATACTGCCTCTAGACCTAGTCAGAAGCTCAAAGCAAATCTAAGAATGATCAGTGTCCCCTTAGGACTCTATGTGGGGGAACTTGAGGGGCCTCCTTGATGTCCATGCTCAAATGTTAAGTGAAGTATCCTTTATGTGCCGTTATGTGCCTACTGTTTATATAGTCATTGTAACCTTCCTGCGACTATTTGCATTTTCATCCAAAACCCTGTTTTGAGTTAATGAGCCCCCTAAGTTCCCCAGCCAAACGTTTACCAGCTTCCAGCTTTACATAAGCTTGTATCTAATCAGTGTAGACGTTGAAGCAAGTTCAATACTGGCAAATTCCCAAAGCAAAAGGAGGTAAATGAGAACAACATGAATGAGACAAGCAAGGGAACCTCCATGGGGGAACCATTTAATCAACACTTAGAGAAACATGGCCGTCCCCTGCTGAGATGGAAATACATCTGTTGTGTAGATGTCCCAGTACCTGTAACCATGCCCTCTTGCTCAAGAACAAAGCCTTTCTGCCTTTCACACCACTCCTGCTGGAGAGCATTTTATAACGAGAGGAGCTGAGAAATCTCAGAGTCAGGTTTTTAACTTAATTGGAAAGATAAAAGACAGTAGCAGGCATTGTTGGTGTCTTACCCTGGATCCCTTGGCTACTCACGGTGAACCCGGTGGCAGTAAGAAAGGCCCTGAGGATGTTGCCAGGCTAAAGAGTATGACAGAGCTAGGTGAAAGGCAAGCAGGGAGGGCTAAAGAGTGAGTCCAATGACTGCGGTCACCCAGGAGCTGCTCTCATCCAATGACTGGATGGACAACTAATGTGACGGGCAACTAGCCAAAGGCTGGGTTGATGTGTACCAATAAGTAGTGTGGTATCCTAACACTATGGTTGGGATAATGCAGAGGCATGCTCTACACTGTCCCCAGCTCTAGGTAACTGGTGTCATAAAGCATCCTTCTCTCCCCCGTCTCACTTTCCCGTCTGTCTTCCCCACTCCTCTCCTGCTGTTTTCTGGGATGCTCTTCCAAACGTCTACTTGCTTCACAATCTTTGTCTCAGAGTCTTCCTCGGGAAGAACCCAAGCCAGATAAGGGTGACTCACATACTCTGGATGAAAAGGAAAAGGGCATTAAGAAAGTAAGCTTTTGACCTTTTACTTTATTCCTCCTGTTGACTTTGGATTTCTTTTATCCCTTCAGAACCTTTTCCTCCATCAACTAATCTCCTGAGGTCCCAAGGTTTTGCCAGCCATCTGTAAATTAAGTGGTTCCCCATCATCACCATGGCCACGTCTACAGATAGATGTTGGCATTTACTAGGTCACTCTTTACCTGAAAAGTTAAATATGGCAGCACCCAGAGTGATAGAAGTGAACAGGCAGGAAGCTGAGACCTCTAGGGCTCTGTGTCTGCCAGAGTCCTACCCTGCGTAGGAACCAAGCTCTTTGGTCCCCAACACTTTGTGCTGTGCAGGGTCCTCTCTTCTGCCTTTCTGCTTCTTGAGTCTTTCCCCACAACCCGTTCCCCACATGAGTGCGTTTTCACCTTTGGCTCTCCTCTAGGTACCAGTCTGGCTACATTGCTCCCCAGCCCTTCCATAGTTCTCTACTCCCAATAGCCTCACCCCCATTCTAAAAGTTGGAATACTCGGACAACCACAAAAGGAAATGAAAACCAGACTCTTCCAGAAATGCTGTGCTGCAGACCACTCCTTTTCCCCTCAAACAAGACTCTTTTTGGTCCCTGAGCTAAATAAATTCTTCTTAGTTCCTGTGTGTCACTTATGCTAACTTTCTTTGCCCATAGCTGAAACAGCTCCTCTGTTTCTCTTCTTTCAAAAAAATATCTGCCAAATACAGTGCCATGGCCAAGGGCAGAGTTAGCTATGAGATCACCCTGTCTCTGCCCCATCCCTGTTCTGATGGTCCTGGGACACCAGGGCCCATATGGCTCAGCCCCCTCCCCCTCAGCTTCATGCCCCCTCTGGGGTACTGCTAATTCTTATTTGCAGGAACCTTCCCACAGGCAATGCACTGTTCTGGGGAAGATGAATTGGGAGTGGACAGTTTGGACATTATTTAGGTTTTCTTTTGATTATGTAGAAGAACACAAAGCAAAGAATGCTTGGGAAGACTGATACGATACATTACTCAAATGTCTCAGCCCGTGCAGACCCTTTAAAGGCCTGCATTGTTCGTCTAAACTGCTACAACCCTCTTCTAATTATTACAGGGAATGCTGTTTATATCAATATTTAAATATGCCATTTCCCCCAAATGAACAACAACAGGCTCATTTAAAGTTATTTTATTATGATGAACAGATATTTGGACAATTCAAAACTCCACTTGCTATACAAACAACTCTAATAATGCTTCAGTTGAGCATGTAAATACATATTTAAACAATTTAAAAACACATTGACTACATAATTTGTATTTGTTACTGCTCAAAAGAAAGGACTTTTTATTTAGTGTGCCAAATAATGTGAATTTGGAAGCCTTCTGAAAGGATGCATTATTCATGTGGAAGAGAAACAAAATCAATAAATGAAAATTCAAATGAAAAGAAAACCCATTATGATGCTGCATCAGACAGTGATCATCCTGTGCATTGTTTACTTGAGGAGAAGACTCGGGAAAACGGCCCTTTTGCACCCGGGCTGTGGACTGCATCAGACTCCTGTTCAAGCTATTTGAAAATAAACAGAATTGTATGCTTCTAAAATTCTATTCCGTTTCTTTTTGTGATTGTGAAATTATTTAAAAATTCAACAACAAAATGTGTTCTATTGTTATCACATCACACGTTTCATTGCTAGGTGGTATACAGAACATGTTAAGGTCCTGAATGGGGTTCTGAGGAAAGCCACACCTCAGCTTACGGAGAGCACTGGTCCAGGGTGTTCATGACGGTGGGGAGAAAAGGAAGAGTATCCATTCCCACACATCTCGGAAGCTTCCTTAATTGTCACATAAGCATTAGTATTGGTTAAGAGGTCAGACATCCTGGGTCAAATCTCATCTCTAACACACACTACTAGTTCTGTACTTTTTATCATTAATCTCTCTAAGCCTTGATTTGTCACCTGCGAAATGGGGGATTCATGATAGTGCTATACCCTACGTTTGTTGGGAGAGTTAAAAGAAAGTCTTGCCTAGAACCCAGTACCGGGGAGTCACCCCACTCTGTTAGCAATCAGAATCTAGGAGTAGCTCTGCCCTTCCTCACAGGCTATCGATCGACAAAGCACATGATTGCCCTTCAGCAATAAACAGTACAAGCACATCAGTTTCTTGCTGAAGAACATTATTTCAGACACTCTGCTGCCCATTCCTTATCAAATATTATAAGAAATGACCTTCGTGGGACATTATCTGAAAATAGCCTACATTTTATCTTTTGCTCAAGTCAGGTCTTCAAAAATCTAAAACTGAACTTATAAAATTGATATTGTTGAATTAATTTTGTTGAATTGTATGTATGTCATGCCATCAGTTTACATTGAAGTGTAAAAAGGAAATGGCTGTAAGGAATTAAATATTTATTTATCATAAGGATGTCCTGAGGATGCTAGGTACAGGATGCTTCATTACATGGTTCCCCCTTTTGTGAAGACCCTTTAATGATTAAGACTAGGAAGCATAGTGGTGAGGGGAAAATGGAGACACCTGTACTTGAACAACAATAAAAAACAGAAAAAAAATTGTATCTTGCTCAGTTATTGCTGAGCACTGCCCTGGGCACTGAAAATAAAACAGTGAACAAAAGAGACAAAAGCTCTTGCCCCATGTAATGCAGTTTACATTCTAACTTTTTGACAATGGGTTTATTTTTATCTTATGGAAACTGAAAATCTTATAACTGACTTGGTTTAACTCTTTATTTTTGGCTTCTAGCAAATTCAGAGACAAATGATACAAGTCCTTAAAAGCACACAACCTGGTGTATTAACTTTACTCCACTTTTGTCATCTATTTCTTTATTATTCTACTGCAAAATATGTATTTCCGTATGCAACCTCAACATCTTTTGAGAGAAACAAAGTTAAGAATTTATAGATTTATCAAAGAAATGAACAAACAAACCCAACAATGCAAACATAGGTCTGTGTGGATTCAAATAGCTGTAAATTAAATCTACCTATATCTTGAATGGCCATCTCATCTTGCTTCCCATTACCTCCCACCTTCAGACTCAGAGCAACAATGCACTGAATTTCATTCACTAATTTAACAGATAATCACTGACCATCTGCAATATGCCAGACTTCATTCAAAATGGAAGGATTCATAGTTAACAAGACAGATTAAGTCAATATTCTCTGGAAGTCTGTTATATATTTGGAGGCCTCACACATACATGTTCAATATTTAAAACCTTTAGGGAAGGGATATTACATGTTCATTTCAGGGATGGGTCTTGGGTTGACAGTCCCTCACTACTTAGTACTTTGATCTAAACCCCCAGGTTGAAACAAAGTCAAATCTATCTTATTTTTTCTTCAAAGGAAATTCAATTTTTAAAAATCTTGTGTCTAGTATATTGCTGTGGACTAAATATTTGTGTCCCACCAAAGTTCATATGCTAAAACCCTAATCCCCAATCTGGTGGCATTTGGATAGGGGTCTCTGGAAGGTAATTATGGTTAGATTAGGTCATGAGGGTGAGATTCTCATGGCGAGATCAATGCCTTTATAAAAGTGGAAGAAACGTGAGATTGATACCCGTCCCCCACCCCCACACTAAGTTAGGCCACGTGAGGACATGACCAGGAAGAGGGCCCTCATTAAGAAGGGACCATGCTAGCCCTGGCTGGCGTAGCTCAGTGGATTGAGCACGGGCTGTGAACCAAAGTATCGCAGGTTCAATTCCCAGTCAAGGATACATGCCTGGGTTGCAGGCCACAGCTCCCAGCAACCGCACATTGATGTTTCTCTCTCTCTTTCTCTTTCTCTCTCCCCTTCCCTCTCTAAAAATAAATAAATAAAATCTAAAAAAAAAAAAAGAAGAAGGGACCACGCTGGCACCCTGATCTGAGCCTTCCAGCCTCCAGACTATGAGAAATAAACCACCGCTGTTTTAAGCACCCAGTCTGTGGTATTTTGTTATGGCAGCCTGAATGGACTAAGACACTTATGAGGAAAGAAGTCAGCTAACCTTAGTTGTTGTACCAGTCTTCACTGATTGAATGATGCAGTGCACAGAAGGTAGTCTTAATAGTGGTGTTGGCATCTCTTTACTCTATAAATGCTGTGAGAGTACTAAATCCTGACCCTGCCAGCAACTGGGGATGTGGTCATGACTAGTAAGATGTCTTTAGCCTTACAGTTTAATAGGACATGTAGTCAAACAAATAGGTAATTATGAAACAGCATTCAGAGGGCTAGGGGAAGGAAAAGGACAGAGAGTTAGGGGCTCACAGAAGAAGCACACATACCTGGGGGTGTCAGCAAAGACTTTCCAAATGAAGCAATACCTCAACTGAAATCTTGAAGATAAGTAAGAGTGACCCAGGTAAATTGCATATAGAAGCATGGAGTAAAAGGGGGTATGTTCCAAGAATGGGGAAGAACCAACAGAAAGGAAGATTTGGCGTAACAGGGGCTACAGCTCCTTAGGAACACTCTCCGTATGAAGAGTGAAGACAGAGGAAATCTTAGGACAGGACTCTCAGGAGCAGTGGTATTTAACGATTAGAGAATAGTCAATGCCATCGACAGGAAGTGGCCCAGAAGCAGGCCAAAGCCCAGGAGGGTTCACTGTCACACCAGCTGAGGCATAAGACTGTTCTAAAAGGGGAGAGAGGTGGCCTGGGTCAAAAACTCAAAGTAAGGAGGCAAACATCCCAGAGATTAAACAAAAAGGAAAAGAAGGTGGCTGACAAATGGGAGGAGAGCAGTTGTAATGGAGTGGTGGGAAGAGATGTGATTAGTCCTGCTCCCATCTACCTTGCTGGCCCCGAAGAAACGGAGTTTGATTAGGCAGCACGATTTCCCCAGGTGAGATTGTCTGTGTTCAAAACTGTAGCAGGTATGCTGTATGTACACTTATAAGTATGCACACACATACTCATACTTAACTATGTACAGCATAGACCAAAAAATATTACAATGATTTTTCCAGTGTGGCAGTATATAGCTGGGTGGTGGGATATTATCCAATTTTTGTTTACTTCTTTGTCCTTTTATACATGTAGTGTTTTCTACATTGAATAGCTATTATTTTTGCAATTATAAAAGTTATGAAATTAATTTTTAAAAAGTGATTTACACAGTGATGCATGGCAGGTATCAAACCTGCAAAGCCACTTGTTTTACCTATGAACTGAAACATAAGTGCAGTTTTATTTTCATGTAAGTTTATCAAAATGTATTTTTTTTTTCTGTCTTTTCTTCCCCTCCCCCTAACCAGCACATGCTTAGATACCAGGGAAAGTTTTGTCTGAAGAAGACAAATTGGTTTTAGGGGTCTGAAAGATGCCTTCCAATTTGGGATAATTATTGCATTGAAAATTTTCCCTGGATTCAGACAAGCTTTAAACATATACAAAAACTGCCTCTTTATTGTCTTTTTCCCCTTTATGTAGATAAGGAATTTTAAAAAATAAATCATTAAGGTAACATTTGCCTTGTTGAGTTCCAGCCAAAATTGGTAAAAGGACAGAAAATTCAAAATGATCAGTTTGCATTATAGTTACCCTTTTTCAGTTAGAATATTTAGAGAAAGTAAATAACTGGCAGAGAGAAACACTTTTCAGATAATGGAAAGAAATAGCCTGTTAAGATTTAAGAACTTCTGGGAAATAAACTAGCAAGACACTCAGGTTACAGAAGACAGGCACTTAGGTCCCCGATAAGTTAAGTGGCCTTGGTGCCTGATGCCCAGACAGAGCCTCCTGCCCTGTCCTCCCATGGAGTAAACTCTCAGACGGATGGCAGCTGGGTGGTTCTTCCTGGAAAACCAGGAAGTCAAAGAATTTAAGTTCCTTCCTGGAACCCATCATACATGTGACTAAAAAGGAAGGCAGACTTCTCTTTTCCTTCCATCCACACCCCACACACATCCCACAGCTAACTCAGGAACCGGTACCATGGCTTTCCAAGCTAATCATTAGTTCCTGCAAACTTTCCAAGAAGCAAGTACTCTTACATTAGAGTAAGAAATATATTCAGCTTTTTTTATTTGCTTATTTTCTGTCTCTTTCAACCACAAGGATGTGTATGAAGATTTTAAAAACAACACAAGAAATGCAGGATACCTATTCCTATATGCCCTGTGCTCACATTCATAGAAACTGATGGATGTCCCATAGTAGCCTCTGACTGCTGTTGCATCCATGGAATGCTATGCAGAAACACACACACAAAAATTGTAATGAAAAGAAATTGCAGTTTTTATAGGACTTTTATAAGGAATATTAGAGTATGTGTACATTGTGTGTGCCCCCTAGATTGCCCCCTCCTGGCCAAAGACACATTCTTTCAGCTTTCAGGTATGTTGCCCTTGGCTATTGGGGCTGCCTCCCCCGAGGTCTTGGTGACAATGTCCTCCAATGGCTGGCCTGTGCTGCTGTACAAACATCCAACCTCCTTCCTCAAACAATTCAGAATGGCCATTTCAGTTTGAGCGCCCCTGGGGACTAGATGCAGCCTTTGTGGAGACTGCACCACACCCCATCTTCTCCCTCTGCTCCATCCTGTTGTGGTGCTGTTCCAAGAGCACCCCTGGTAAAATTCCTGCAAGCAAATCTTCATCAAAGAACCTGTTTCCTAAGGGATTCAATTTACTATTGCATAGTAGATTATTATTTGCAAATATATGGCTTTCCCACTCTGTGGGAGTATTACATCTCCATAACTGAAGATGTCAGGCTAGGCCATATCACTTTAGCACAGAAAAGTAAGAAGTGACAAATGAGACTTATGAGCAGAAGCTTTAGGGCCCATCAGGTAGCGGTTCTACCACCTTTATTTTCCTTCTGCATGTCATAAGAACATTTAGGACTGGTCCTTTAGCCTGGACTCAGGAATAAAGTGTATATTGAGCTGAGTCAGAGGTGGCCCACAATTAATATGTAATGTGAATGAAAATTAATGTTGCTATAAGCTATTAAGATTTGGAGATTATTTGACAGTGCAGTATAGCAGTCTAAGTGGGGTGATATGAAGAGATCCAAATTGTAACCTCAAATGATACTTCTAAAAACTTCTTTTCATGGGAAAATATATTTGCCAATGATACCTCAGACAAGGGTTTGATCTCCAAAATATATAAAGAACTCACATGACTCCACTCCAGGAAAACAAACAAACCAATTAAAAAGTTGGCAAAGAATATGAACAGACACTTCTCCAGGGACATACAGAGGGCCCAGAGACATATGAAGGAATGTTCAGTATCACTAGCCATCAGATAGATACAAATTGACACCACAATGAGATATCACTTTACATTGGTCAGAATGGCCATCATAAACAAAGCAACAAACAACAAGTGCTGGCGAGGTTGTAGAGAAAAGGGAACCCTAGTGCACTGTTGGTGGGAATGCAGACAGGTGCAGCCATTGTAGAAAACAGTATGGAATTTCCACAGAAAAACTAAAAATAGACCTGCCATTTGGCCCGGCAATTCCACTGCTGAGATTATACACTAAGAACCCTGAAATACCAATTCAAAAGAACCTATGCACCCCAATGTTCATAGCAGCATTATTTACAATAGCCAAGTGCTAGAAACAGCGTAAGTAAATGGGTAGATCAAAAAACTATGGTACATTTACACAATGGAATTCTACACAGCAGAAAGAAAGAAGGAACACCTACCCTTCAATCATGACAGCATGGATGGAAATGGAGAGTATTGTGCTAAGTGAAATAAGCCAGGGGAAAGACAAATACCATATGATCCCACCTATAAGTGAAACCTAATTAAAAAAAATAACTGAGAAAAATAGAACCAGAGACACAGAAATAAAGAACAAACTGACAGTGACCAGAGGTGAGGGGAGAGAGGGGTAACTGGGGGAATAAGGGGAAGGGTCAAGTCAAGAAATATGTACAAAGGACCTATTAACAATGACAAAGGAGGAGGAGGATTGAACATGAAATGTGGGGGGTGGTTAGGGCAGGGGAGACTAATGGGGGAAAAATGGGGACAATTGTTACTGAATAACAATAAAAAAGGAATAAATAAATATACTGTTGTACCTAAAGAAAAAAAATAAAACAAGAACTTCCTTTCCCATTTTCTCTATTTTCAATATCTCTAACATTTAGCACTTTTCCACAGATAAAATTTGAAAGATAAAATTCAAACACCTACCAAAATGTAATGTCATTTCTCTAGACACACCTAAGTGAAACAACATTAAGAAATTAGGTCCCTGGGTAACAAGAGCAGGATACATATTTAATATTCAGAAGTTGGTGGCATTTTTATATACCAATATACTATCAGAAAGAGAAATTAAGAAAACAATCCCATTTACTAATGCAACCAAAAAAAAAGAAAGAAAAAAATTTAATCAAGGTAAAAGACCTGTTCTCAGAATCTTATATGTTCTCAGAAAATATAAGATACTGAAGAATGAAATTGAGGGATACAAATAAGTGGAAGCATGTGCCATACATGAATTGGAAGAATTAGCATCATTAAAATATCCATACTACCCAAAGAGATGCATAGGTTCAACACAATTCCTATTCAAATCCCAATGGCATACTTCACAGATCTGGAAAAAATATTCCAAAAATTTACATGGAACTAAAAAGACCCTGAATAATAGCCACAGCAATCTTAAGAAAGAAAAACAAAGTTGGAGGTATCATAATATTTGATATTAAACTATCCAAGAAAGTCATAGTAATCAAAACTTCATGGTATTGGTGTAAAAACAGACTGGCAAAAAACCGAACAGAGTAGAGAGTCCAGAAATAAACTCATGCCTTTATGGTCAAATAATATTTGACAAAGGAAGCGAGAGCATATAATGCAGTAAAGACAATCTCTTTGATAGATTGTGTTGGGAAAATTGGACAGATACATGCAAAATAATGAAACTAGACCAACAACTTACACCTTACACAAGAATACACTGAAATGGATAAAAAAACCTAAATGTAAGTCATGAAATCATAAAAATTCTAGAAAAAAAACATAGGTGGTAAATCTCAGACATCTCTCATAGCAGTATTTTTGCTGATATGTCACCTTGATGGGGAGAAATAAAGAAATGGGATGACATCAAACTAAAAAGGTTTTGCACAGCTAAAGAAACCATCAACAAAATTAAAAAGGAACACACTAAATAGGAAAACATATTTGCCAGTGATATATCTAATAGGGGTTAATTCCAAAATATATAATGAACTTATACAACTAAACACCAGGAAGACAAATAATCCAATTAAAATTAGGCAAAGCACCCGAATAGACACTTCTCCAAAGAGGACATATAGAGGACCAAAGACATGAAAAAATGTTCAATGTCACTAATCACCAGAGAAATACAAATTGAAACCAGTGAGATATCACCTCACACCTGTCAGAATGGCTACTGTCAATAAATCAACAAACAACAAGTGCTGGAGAGGATGCGGAGAAAAGAGAACCTTGTGCACTATTGGTGGGAATGCAGACTGGTGCAGCCACTGTGGAAAACAGAATGGAGTTTCCTCAAAAAGTTAAAAATGGAACTGCCTTTTGTCCTAGCAATTCCACTTCTGGAAATATATCTTAACAACCCCAAAATACCAATTTAAAAGAATATATGTACCCCTCTATTCACTGAAGCATTATTTATAATAACTAATATCCAGAAACAGCAAAAGTCCATTAGTAGATAACTACATAAAAAAATATGTGGTACATTTACATGGTGGAGTACTACTCAGCCATAAAAAGAACAAAAATCTTACATTTTCTGACAGCATGGTTGGACCTGGAGATTATTATGCTAAATGAAATAACCCAGAGAAAGACAAATGTCATGATTTCACTTACACATGGAATCTAATGAACAAAACAAACTGATTAACAAAATAGAAACAGAGGCTTGGATACACAGAACAGACTGACAGCTGTCAGAAGGGAGGGGAGTGGGCAGACTGGATGAAAGGTGAAAAGACTAGGCAAAAAAAACCCATATACACATAACACATAGACACAGACAACAGTGTGGTGATAGCTAGAGAGAGAGGGAGTGGGGCTAGGTGGAGGTGAGCAAAGAGAAGGAAATGGGGACATAAGGAGGCTTTGCTTGGGGCGACGAGCACACAATGCAGTGGGCAGATGATGTTTTATTGAATTATACACTTGAAACCTGTATGGTTTTGCAAACCAATGTCACCCCAATAAATGTCATTAAAAAAAGTAATGATGTAATTGCCTGGGTCCCCTACCTTGAGCGTCTCTCAGACAAGAACAGTGACCTCGCTTCTGGATGATAGAGCCCAACAGAACTCGGAACCCTGGTAAACAGGCAGCCACCAAAACTTCCCCTACTGGGCTCACTTGGCTGGAGACTTTGACACACAACAGGATATTTTCACGTCATCTGCCTGTCTTCCAAGGTTGTAGCCCCAATAGAGGCAGTGATGATACTATGGTCCACTGTGGCTGCCATTGGGTCCACACTTATCTCAGACACCTGTGGTCATTTTCACAGCAGGACCCAGGGGTAACATGGGGATGCCCAGGGCAGTTTTGTTTGGTCCAGACCACCACTCCCATCCCACCTGAGCAGCCCTGTGTTCCCTGCTCTTGTGTGTGTGTATACATGTATGTGTGTGGAAAGGGGTTCACGTGGGTGGGTCTGTCTGAGTGGGAACAGGCTGATAAGGGGGTGGGTCAGAAGCCTTGTGGGCCAATCGTGTTCATACCCCAGGTCAAGGCTGGCTGGGTGGTCCTGGAGTGTGGGAGGTGCCCTCTGCCCAAGATTTATCTCGAGCCCTGGAGGTGAACCTCATTTCCCCTGGGTGGAGGTCTGTGTAGACACAGGTCTAGGCCAGATCCAGGAGCAGCAGGTACAGTGTACAGAAACAGCAGCAATTAAGCAACTAGGGCCAGGCAGGGCTTGAGGCCACTGGACCAGTTGCCAGTCACTCTCATTGCAGAGCTCTACCCAGGTCATGGAGGAACAACAGTTGGTCAATGAAGACCCTCACTCTGTGTCCACCAGTGAGGGGCAGGTGTACCACATGACCAAAGGCCAGAACAGGCCCAAGGTGACTGTGGCCACCTGGAGATCTGGGGACCCAGGCCCCATGGATGGCTGGAGAAGGACACCACCCTTGAAGCTGCCTGGACTCCACAGCCAGTTCACCATTTCCAGTTGCAGCCTGGAGCACAGTGCCCACATTAAACACACAAGGCTGAATGACCTGGAGCCCAAGGAGGCAGAGTCCAAGGGTGAGAAGGTGGGAGAGGTAGGGGTGGGATGGGGGTGGAGGTGCATGCGAGCTTATGGGAAGGTGTTGGTGCCAGATACACAGGGAGCACCCAAGAGGCTGGCCAGGAGCAAAGACTGGCATCAGACCACCCTTGCGCTGGACTGCCTGCTGGGAGAGTATCATGGGGTGGATCCTGGGTTCTGGCTGTGTCCTGTCTTTGAGAAGCACATGGAAATGTAGTCATATGGGTGATCAATTGCCTCTCCTCTCGCAATTCTAGCACCAGCCCAGGAGGCAGAGCTGGCTCCTGCTTCAATTCCTGTCATACATGCCAAGGAGCTTGGTGCAGGGGCAAACCAGGAGGCCACTCTAGACCTGGAGGGGCATCCACTTCCAGTGGTCACCCCACCTGTAGCAGACATTCCAGCTGCAGCTCTGGAGCCAGGACTGGCCCATGCAGCATCTCCTGACCTGACTGAGGCCCCACCACCCCCGTGTGAAGAGCCTGCTCTGGTTCCTGATGCAGAGAAGCTTCTGCCTCTAGGAGATGCATCAGGGCCAGCTCTAGAGCCGCCTGTTGAGCCTGTTCAATTTGTTTTACCTTCATTCTTTGACTTGTTTCTTTCATTTGCTTTCATAGTTATGTTTTCATTTTCTCCATGGCATAATTCAGTTTTTAATTTATTTTTAATTTGGGGGTTCTTTTGGGCTTTTTCTTATACTCTTTTCTTTTTTCTTTTTTTGTCCTTCATTTTTGCATGACATGTTTCATTTTAAGTAAGAAATAAAAGTTATTGTTTGTATTTTAAATTGTGTCACTCCTGAGCATGACATACATTCATGATGCTGTGCAAGCCTCACCACCATCCAGTTGCAGGATGTTCCATCTCCCCCAAAGGAAACCCTGCACCAGAAGTCCCCACTCCCCACTCCTCCTGCCCCTGGCAACCCTTGATGTGCTTTCTGTCTCTGCGCTTTTACCTATTCTGGAAATTTCCTAGCAATAGAATCTTACAATAGGTAACTTTTTGTGTCTACTCACATATTTTGTTTGTTTTTTATCTGAAATAGCATTTTAATTATTTCAAAGGGAAATTCCAGATGGATTAGTGACCATAGGTTTTTTTTAAAAAGCCCTTTTAGTAAATGTGTCAATGATCTTGGGGTAGGTACCACTATGCTAAGTATGACCCCAGGGCCAGAAGCCAATCAAGACTATTCCAAAAAATTCAACAGGAGGGAAGACTCCCAAACTCATTTTATCAGGCCAACATTATCCTAATGTTAAAACCAGATAAAGTCACTACAATGAAAAAAAATTATAAACCAATATCCCTGGTGAACATAAATATAAAAATGCTCAACAGAATATTAGCAAACCAAATCTGGCAATATGTTCAAAAGATCACATGCCATGATCAAGTGGGGCTTATTCCTGGGATGCAAGGTCAGTACAATATGTTCAAATCGATTAACATGATACACCACATAAACAAAATGAAGGCTAAAAATTATGTGATCATATCAATAGATGCAGAAATAGCATTTGACAAAATCTAGCACCCATTTATGATAAAAACTGTCAGCAAAGTGGGAATAGAGGGAACATACCTGCACACAGTAAAAGCCATATATCACAGACCTTCAGCCAACATCATCCTCAATGGGCAAACTGTACAAGCATTTCCCTTCAGACAGGGGAAAATGCAGGGATGTCCACTTTCACCACTCTTATCCAACGTAGTAATGGAAGTCCTAGACACAGCAATCATTTTCATTTGTTTCAAGGTATCTTTTGATATTTTCCTTGATCTCATTATTTAACCATTCATTGTTAGTGACATGTTATTGTCTAGTGTGTCATGTAAGGCCACTGTTTCCTTGTTGATTTTCTGCCTAGAAGATCTATCCATTGATGTCAATGGGGGAGTTAAAATCCCCTACTATGACTGTATTATTGTCAATATCTCCCTTTATGATCATCAATATTTATTTTACATATTCAGGTGCTCCTATGCTGGGTGCATAAATGTTTACTAGGGTTATATTCTCTCATTTGTTTGCTCCTTTTATCATTATGTACTGTCCTTCTTTGCCTCTTGTCATGGCTTTTGTTTTAAAGTCTATTTTGTTTGATGTAAGTATTGTTACCCCAGAATTTTATTATTTCTATTTGCATAAAACATTTTTCAATTTTTTTTACTTTAAGTCCATGTGTGTCTTGTGTTCTGATGTGGGTCTCTTGCAGACAGCACATACATGTGTCTTGCTTTCTTATCCATTCAGCTACCCTATGTCTTTTTACTGGTGCATTAGCCATCTATGTATCTTCTGTGGTGAGGTTATACCCATTTTTAATTGGGGTTTTTGTTTTCTTATTGTTGAGGATTAAATATTTTTAATATATTTGGATATCATATCTTTATCAGATTTGTATCTTGAAAACACCTTCTCCAAGTGTGTTATGTTAAAATTGGTTAGAAGACTGAAGTCCTCCTCTCCCCACTCCCTGCTCTCCCTACCACTAGGGACTTCTTTCTCTCCCATGAGGGAGAGCCTGCTATGTCCTGACTTGAGGACCTATGTTCTCTGCTCTGGGGAGTCTTGTTTCTGGGCAGACAAAAGCTATGTCACTGACCATGGCCTCATATGGCAGCCTCAAAACAACTGGACTCACAAAAATCTATGGGACATAGCAAAAACAGCCCTAAGAGGGAAATTCATAGTATTACATATCTTCTTCAAGAAACACAAAAAATCTCAAATAAACAGTATAACTCTACACTGAAAGAAACTAGAAAAACAAAACAAAAAACAAAAAACAACAAAAAAAACAACAAAAAACAACAACCAAAAAAACACCTTGAGTAGAAGAAAGAAAACAATAAAAGGTCAGAGTAGAAATAAACAAAATAGTCTAAAATATAAACACAAAGATTAATAAAACCAAGAGATTTTTTTTAAAGATGACCAAAACTAACAAACCTCCAACCAAATTCTTCAAGAAAAAAGGAGACAGAACCCAAATAATTAAAATCAGAAGTGAAAGAGAAGTAACTGACTCCACAGAAATACAAAAGATTGTACCAAAATATTACACATGGTACATGCCAAGAAACTAGACAATCTGGATGAAATGAATAAATACCTAGAAATATAAAATCTTCTAAAACTGAGTCAGGAAGAATGAGAAAATATGAATAAAAGATTACAACTAATGAAATATAAGCAGTAATCAAAAAAACTCCCAACAAACAAAAGTCCTAGACTGAATGGATTCACAAGTAAATTTTACCAAACATTCAAAAGTAAAAATAAAAACTAATACTTCTCCTCAAACTATTCCAAAATATTCAAGAGGAGGGAAGACTTCCAAGCTCACTTTACAAAAACCAGCATTTCCCTAATTCCAAAACCATATAAATACTACAAAAAAAGAAAATTATATGTGAATATTTCTGATAAACATAAATGCTAAAATCCTCAACAAAATGTTCGCAAACTGAATCCAGCAACTAAAGAGGTCATACACCATGATCAAGTAGGATTTATTTTAGGGATACAAGGTTGGCACAATATCTACAAATCAATATTCATGATATACCACTTAAACACAATGAAGGATAAAAATCATGACCATATTAACAGATGCAGAAAAAGTATTTGATAAAATCCAGTACACATTTATGATAAAAGTCTCAGCCAAATAGGAATAGAGCAAACATACCTCAGCACAATAAAGGCCATATATGGCAAACTCACAACCAACATCATACTCAATGGACAAAAACTAAACATGTTTTCCTTAAGATTGGGAACAAGACAGGGATATCTGCTTTAACTACTTTTATTCAACATAATACTGGAAGTCCTAGCCATAGCAATCAGACAAGAAGAAGAAATAAAATGCACTCACATTTGGAAGGAAGAATTAAAACTGTCATATGCAGATGATGTGATAGTATATATAAAAACTGTAAGCATTCCACCAAAAAACTACTAGCACTGATAAATGAATTCAGTAATGTAGCAGGATACAAAATAAATTTCCAGAGATGAGTCGCATTTTAATATACCAATAATGAACTATCAGAAATGGAAACTAAGAAAACAATCCTATTTACAATTGCATGAAAAAAAGATAAAATACTTAGGAATAAATTTATCCAAGGATGTAAATACCTTGGATATTTACTCAGAAAATACTCAGTACTACCCAGTACTCAGAAAATAATAACATACTGAAAAAGAAATTAATGATACAAGTAAGTGGAAACATATACCATGTTCATAGATTGGAAGAATTAAGATCACTAACATGTTCATACTACCCAAAGCAATCTATAGATTCAATGCAATTTCTATCAAGATATAAATGGCATATTTCACAGAACTAGAACAAATATTCCAAAAATGTATATGGAACCACAAAGTCACCTGAATAGCCACAGCAATCTTGAGAAAGAAAAACAAAGTTAGAGGTATCACAATACCTGATATCAAACTATACTACATGGCCATGGTAATCAAAACACCATGGTACGGGTATAAAAACTGACATATAGACCAATGGAACAGAATAAAGAGCCCAGAAATAAACCCATGCCTTTATGGTCAATTAATACTTGACAAAGAAGATACAGGAAAATACAATGGGGTAAAGGCGATCTATTTAATAAAGGGTGTTGGGAAAACTGGACAGACGCCTATAAAAAATAAAATAAAATTAGACCACCTTCTTAAGTCTTACACAAGGATAAACTTAAAATGGATTAAAGACTTAAATGTTAAACTCAAAAACATAAAAATCCTAGAAGAAAACATAGACAGTAAAATGTCAGACATCTCAAAGTAATATTTTTTCTGATATACAAGAAAGGACACAAAACATCCCAGAATTATCTTCTGGAGGGCAGGCTCCTGTAGTACAGTCTTCCCCCACTAGGTGAGTGTTCTAGGGACCCATCTGTATCAATGTACCACCTGACATTGTTGTGAGAGGCTGCGTTCAGCTTCAGTGAATTTTTTTGAGACTCTTTCAGTGTGTTTGCCCATTTCATGATGGGTGATTTACAAGCACACCTTCCCACTATGTGCTGTGTGTTCAGCTTTTATTGGCCAAAAATAGCAGGACCCTCATGCTGCAACCTCCTTGTTCACCTAAGCACACCCTGAACAACTTTTTTTGTTTGTTTCCCTGGAAGAAAAAAATCCTCAAAGGGAAACATTTTGCCACTGTGGAAGAGGTAAAATGAAAAATGGCGAAAGCACTGAAAGTGATCAAAATTGACAATTTCAAAAACTATTTTGAGCAGTAGAAAAATATCTCAATTGTATATTGCAACAAATGGTGAGTACCTGAAGGTGACTGGAGTTTAAACATGTAATAATATATACACAACTTTTTATAAATAATTTTGGGGGTTTTGAGGGTTCCCCCTTGTATTGCCTTGGGCAAGGGAAATAAAAGGAAAAATAAACAAATGAGGCTACATCAAACCCAAAATTTTTGCACAGCAAAGGAAACCATCATCAAAATGTAAAAACAATTCACAGAATTGAAGAACAAAATCACCAATGATACATCTGATAAGGGGTTAATATCCAAAATTTATAAGGAACTTATAAAATTCAACACCAAAAAAAACCCCAACTCTCCAATTTTAAAAATGGGCGAAGGACCTGAATAGACACTTCTCTGAAAAGAACATACAGATCGCCCATAGATATATGAAAAGATGTTCAACATCACTAATCATCAGAAAAATGCAAATTAAAACCACAGTGAGATACCATCTCACACTTGTCAGAATGGTTATTATCGATAATTAACAAACAACAAGTGCTGGTGAGGATGTGGGGAAAAGGTAACCTTCATGCATAGTTGGTGGGAATGCAGACTGGTGCAGCGACTGTAGAAAAAAGTATGGAGTTACCTTAAAATATTAAAAATGAAATTCCACATCTGGGTATATATATATAAAGACACCCAAAACACTGATCTGAGAGAATATATGCATCCCTATGTTCATTGCAGAGTTATTCACAATAGCCAAGTTATGGAAGCAGCTCAAGTGCCCACCAGCAGATAAGTGGATAAAAAATCTGTGGTACATTTACATAATGGAATACTACTTGGCCATTAAAAAGAAAGAAATCTTACCCTTTGCAACAGCGTGAATGGACCTGGAGAGTATTATGCTAAGTGAAATAAGCCAGTCAGAGAAAGAGAAATATCATATGATTTCATTTAGATGTGGAATTGAATGAACAAAATGAACTAACAAACAAGATAGAAGTGAAGTTACAGATCCAGAGAACAGACTGCTGACTGTCAGAGGGAAGTGGGGTTGGGAGGGGGACTGTGTGAAAAAAGTAAAGGGATAAATGAAAAAGAAAAAACTCATAGAAAAAGACAGCAGTATGGTGATTACCAGAGATAAAGGAAACGAGGGAGAAGTAGAAAAGGGTAAGGGGGGATAAATGGTGGTGGAAGGAGACTTGACTTAGAGTGGTGAACACACAATATAACATACAGGTGATGTATTATAGAGTTGTAAACCTGAAAGCTATATAATTTTATTAACCAATATCACCCTATTAAATGCAATAAAAATTAAAATAAAATTGCAATTTCAAATGCAATTCTGGATAGCAACATCATTTAAAAATTTTAAACACATTTTTTCAGTCTTAATGTACTTAAAAGTAAGCATGATCTTGAAGATGTATGTGAATGTGGGTTTTTTTGTAAAATTCAACTTTCTATAAAGAGCACTCACTGTCAAAATACAGGAGCATAATTAGTGTAAAACTGCAAGTTAATATCCAGGATACATGTACATTAAAATATTATAAATAATAAAATTTGAACATACTACAAAAAAAGAAATGAGGAGGAAATACTGAATCACCTTAGATGTCAATGTAGAAGGGGAAGAGGAGGGACAAAAGATAGACTTCCTTACAGATTGTGGTAGAAGGAGTGGACAAGAGTGCATGCAGACACTTAAAATTTCACATTTTTCCATTTTTCTCTAATGCACATAGGAGGGTGGGGGAACCTATGCTGAGAAACATGACCAGAATGACTGAGACCCAATGGTGAGCAGTAGTCAACTGGAGGAATCATGGGAAGATTCTTTTTCTATATTTTTGTTTTCTGTAATTGCAAAAGTATTTTAATGAACACATATTGTACTGTGACTACAAGAAATCAAATATGTTTACAGAGAAAACCATCCCTGAGCTAGGGGACTGCTGTGAAGTGTCCCTGCCTGTCTCCCCAGGCTGTGGGGTGGGGTCTGGAGACAAGCTCAGGTGATGCAGACAGAGCTGGAGAGAGAGGTTCTTAACCCAGGGGAAACGCTTCATCAAGACCAGGAAGAGGGATAAGAGTATAGCGTCAGATAGTATGGAAGAGTGTGACATTTTCGGATCATAAGCGTTCTGCAGCAGAGAATGTGGGCAAGAGGAGGAACAGAAGAAAAGGCTGAAGAAAGCCAGGGGCCTGGCTTGAGGAAGTAACTGTGATGGGCAGGAGGCCTCTCTGAATCTGCAGCTGGTCAATTGCATTGTGACATTCTGAAGACATTCACAGCTTTCTGGATTTCAAAATCTTGGCAGAATAATCTAGGACCGTGGTCCCCAACTTTGTTGGCACCAGAAAGGGACCAGTCTCATGGAAAGACATGGGGGGTGGGGAGAACAGAAGGCGGAGCTCAGGTGAGAGCCTGGTTCCTAAAAGGCCGCAGATCAGTTAGGGACCCCTGATCTAGAAGTATCTTCTTATCTTGTGAAAGTTGCTCCTATCTTGAATTTTTTCTGTCCTCCTGACACTGATCAGAGTTCAATTATTAACTCAAAGTCTCATTTTAAAAAAATCAAAGATAGTCATGAGATGTGAATTCCTATTTTCCCTACAAAATCTGTATCCATCTTTTTCATAGAGACTCAGAACATCAAAATCATAATGATGTACAGATAAGTTAATGAAGATTTTGTTTCTGAATCCAAGTTCTGTGAACTGTTCATCTTATGGAATAGTGTCTCCAAATCTCATGCATTGCTATAGTACTTCATAGTTTACAAGGCCTTTTCAAGTTCTTTACCACATTTAACTCATTCCTATCAGCAATATTGTAAGAGAGGCCTTGCCAGGTCCATTTTATAGGTAAAGGGACTAAGGGCCTTGGCGTGAAAGTGGGTGTGTCCACTGTAGAAATGTTCTGTATCTGGTCAGTTCTCAATTTAAATTGTGACTCCTACTTCTCAGCTGTGTAAACTATTTAATCACTTTGTACCTCATATTCCTAATGTTTGACAAGGGATGATAAATACTCCTCACAGTGTTTTGTATATGTTTCAGTGAGGTTACAGCCCATTACGTCAGTGGTACCAGAGCAGTGAGTTTCCATGAGTTTTCTTACTGTCCAAGGGGCAGAGCTCAGGTGTGAGCAGAGTTAGTTCCTCTTACACTAAGTCAGTGCTCTTGCTCTCCTTTGTTACAACACGGATGTGTCCACAAAGATGGGGTGGAGGGCCCTTCAGGATCTCATGTGTTAAATCTCTAGGAGATTTGGTCTGGCTCCTATTCTTTGGGCTTATATTTCGCTACTATGTTTCAGGAGATATTGTCATTATTTCAATATGAATTGTCACACCACTGTATATGAGTGGATAGTGTTATAAATTTTGTTTTAGTTTTTAGATTACTGGAAATAAGCACAGATAATTGAAGCAGAAGCCTCTTTTTTTGCTTTAGAAATGTGATTTCACCAATTTTTAAAAGAAAAAAGAATTTTTCCTATATAACTCTATCATTAGATCTTTTAAAAGGGGAAAATCCTTGAATGTACTCCATTGTTAAATTCTCCCATAATAGCACTACTTTAATGTTGAAATCATTTATTTCAAAGCTATATTAGGTTATGAAATAAACACCCGGGGGGCAAGGATGTCATCTCTTTTATCTGTTCACACTGCAAACAGAGAGAGCAGTTTGTATTCCTACTCAACTCCAAGTAGGTGTCTGTAAAGGTTTTTTGGATGAACATTGAATCCTGAGTGAAGATATGGCTGAACAAACCCTTCAAGAGACCAAGATGCGCTTTCGTGTGTTAAAGTTCCATGCTCTTTAATTTGGCACAAATTGAAAAATATGAAAGACTTTCTTTAATCTCCATGTGAGGCTATTTTCCTTCTCTTTCCCTCCTAAGTCTTCTCCGTGTAGGTAAAGGTTGTTTCACAATAAGGGGAAGGTCTTCTGAGGCAAAAGGGTTAGTATTTATTTCTCATTAATTAAAGTGGCAGAATCAGAGAGGACAAGCTTTTCCTTTGAAGTAGATCAGTTCTTTTAAGTTAGATCAGATTTCACATCAATCAAAAGCACCATCACTGAGCATACCTGTAGAAATGTACCTCTTCTTAAAGATGGTGTAAGGGTTTGCCTGATACATGAGAGGTGTTCATAGAGGAGGAAGTTTCCTGGTTAGTCTTTTATTTTAAGGGTTCCTGGTGGGACGCTGGAGTGGAATTGACATTAGGTGTCCTCCTCTCATTAGGCAAATGATATTTTTCCATGTTTAAATTCAGCAAAAAGCAAAAACAAGAAGAACAACACCTCCCCTCATGGAAGGAGTTTGTATTCAGGATAATAAACAGTGTTTTCATATTTGACTCAACATCTTCAAAGTGCTTATTAGGAAAACTTAAATGTTCTCAGCATTTGTTGTCAGATTTCTTGTTCTCATTTTTCATTCTTTTATCATGCTACACGTCGAAGACACACACTGCATTTTAATTTTCCCCCAACCTTATGGAACCACAAAAGGCTTGTTTAACTGCTGCTGTGTGCAGAGGCCCTTCTGAGCCTGGACTGGTTTCCTTGGGCTCCTTCTTCGCAGGGCAGGGATCAGGCTCCCCTCACATCAAGAATATTCCTTATATGGAATGTTACAAAACTGGCAAAATTGGGTCCCCAGGGTACAGCTCCATGGTTCAGGCTCCTTCTGCTATGGCTGTCAGTGTTTCTGCTCCTGCTTTCATTTCTGCAAGAGACACTCAGCTCATCTACTTCCTTCCTACAATGATTTTACCTCAGCAAGAGCTATGTGGGCATAGAGACTACCCAGGCCCTCTCCTCCTTAGTGTAGGAGGACAGGTTATTTCCTTGCTTCTCCTGGGTGTTTGTACCTCAGGGGCCCTTCAGCCTGATCACGCCCAGCTGCCCAGTCCCTACCCTACCCAGAAAGTGATCCCTCTGGGCCTTTCCCACCAAACAGCCCCCACTAACTCTCCGGAACCCTCATTAAAGTCACCCTAACAGAATACATACTGAAGTGCTTTATTTTCTCTTTTCAAGCCAGGCCTATGGCTCTTAACTTTTTGAAAAGCCATTTACTGATTCCAAATACATTTTCTTAAATCTCCAATGGGGGCAAATGTTAAAAATCTTCAGATTGCATGAAGGTAGTACCTTCTAGTGTTGTTTGTGATACAGCAAAATGATCGGCTACCTGGTCTTCTCTTTACAACAATCCTGTTGACATTCATCTTCCATCTTCCTGTGAAATAAAATGCTGGGGAGGAACTGCAGTCCCAGGAAGGCTAGTGCTGCAAGTCAACTGTATCGGCAGCGTGTGGGAAACGAATCGCCTCAAATGCCACCACGCTCATGGCTCTGAGGGACTCCAGGGCAGGCGTGCTGCAGTCGAGATGGAGGGAAAGTCAAACCAGCGTCATCCATCCTGGAGGTATCTAGAGGGACTCCAGGATCAGCAGAGCTGCTTGGTGTTTTTGCCAACATCACAGCAGCAGTAGATAAAGAAGAGAAGTGAACTTTGTGTTTGAGAGACAAAGAGCTAGAGACCAATTTTAATTGCTGGACTATTTGGACAGGTTCAACATCTCGTTTCCTGAATTCTTCACTAAAGACCACTTGTCTGTTGAGGGCAAGGCAGAGCATCGCAAGCATTGGCTGGGAGCTAAGCTGAATCTGTGCATTCTTTCAGGTTTCCAGGTGCACTATAATTATAAATAAGAAGGTCTGGTTGAACCAAGGTGACCCTAATTATCTTTATTAAAAACACAGATGGGGAGGCAATAGAAGCTAGTGTACAAGAAAAGCCTGTTCTTAGACCAGAACTATGTGTGAAGGTAAACTAAGAGCTTGAAAAATTCTATTATTGGTATATTCCCATGTTTAATTTTTTCACAAATTGAGTATCTTAAATCTCACCTGCTCTAATTCAGAAATTATTATAATATAGTGGTTAGGGCCCTAGTACCAAATAGTGTTCATGTTCCACATCCTATATTTAGTAGTTGTGGAATATTAGGCAAGTTATTAAACTTCGTAAGCTTCACTCTCTTCATTTTTTTAATGGGAATAATAAAAAGTTACCTTGTAAGGCTGTTGTGAGATTTTTAAAAGATAATGCACCTAAAGTGCTTAGTTCAGGGTTTGGCAGGCACCAAGCACTTAATGAGCACTTTCTATTGCTCTGTTATTTAATCTAGACAATTATTGTTGACGTCAGCAGAAGTGAACCCATATGAACTTCATCTTCAGGATCTGTGAGTTCCCTATCTCTTCCCTTCTCACCATCTCAGTTTCTTTTTGTGGTAACATGGAGAAATCTTGGCACCTTCTCTTCACAGTCTATCCAAGCCCTGTCCGCATTTCCTAATAAGCGAGGCACCAACACAATCCCTGCAGCACTTACCATTCCCCATGAGGGAAAGAGTCTAATTAGAAACACTTAGGAGATCCCTAAGAACTGTCCTCTTACTTCGGCCAATACTGGTTAGCAGGGAGTTTATTAGACATCACAGGAAAAAAATATCCACCATTGTATTTTACTTTGTTATTTTTTCCTATGAACACAAAATGGTCTACATTACCTGCTTAGCTTGTGACATACCGATAATGAGCCCTATGTATTTCCTTTTCTACAAACTGAGGTGCTCAGCAGGTCAACAAAGCTTAGTTTTTCCAAGACCCAGCTGCACACTGTTGCACACACACTCAGAGATAAACAATAAATCTATAAATCACAAGGTGCCCACAAAGTTATGAGAATCTGCATATGGGTTAATCTTGCCCAGTCTGCATTACTTGAAGGAATGCCAAATTTTATAGAAAAATACTTTGGGAAATGAGGCTTAAATTATATGCTACCTATCTAGATTTCTGTTTTTTATCTTGTTAGTAGAAAGCAACCTTGCCAGATGTTACTTTGTTTGGGATTATTTTATACTGTATTCTATCAGTATCACTGAGCTGAATTTTGAGGGGCCCCCTTGAGCTGACCCTGGGACAGGTGTCAATGGGCACGCATGCATAAGGTATCATAAGGTTCGAGTTCTTTTGGCTAAAATGCAGTCCTTGTGGCTCTGCCTACGTGGCATTCACCAGTTTCTGGGAGGCTGTTTCCTAGAGAATTACTCACTCATGATAGAGATTTGGGGCTCTGTCACTGAGAACCTCTCATCTTAAAGAGAGGACATGGGAAACAGGAGGAAAAAAACTAAAGTCTGTTGAACTCCACTATGTGTCTGACATGGTTTTAGCAACTTTTCAAATACCATCTTACAACATATGAGGCACTTTCTACATGCCTCATAAGAATCCCATTTGAATTCACCAATTCATCTTCCAGCATTTCTCCCATGCAGTCACCATCCCCCGCATGTGCCTTTAACCCTGGTGAACTGTCAATTACCAAGTCTTAAGCTCTTGGACACAGAGGTGGTTATTTGGTCCAGGCTAGACTAAGCAGATTTCTCCTGTGAGCTATGCCTACTGGAGAAGCATGAAACTCAAGCATTCTCTCTCTCTCTCTTGATTGAATAAGGGACATTTCTCCATCCACCTGTAGACAGGCATCCTCAAGATAAAATAACACAGAGAGAGAAGTAGAACTGAAAGAGAAAGTACCAGAACTTGGGGAGATTATTTGAGCTCCTGGTTCTAACCTTGCCTGAAACTAAACAGACTGCCATGGATTTCCCATTTTTCCTCCCCTGAATCCAGTGTGTTTATGTCATTTGTAACTAAAAGAGTACTAGACAAATGAAAGAGCTATTATATTCATTTCATGAGTGAACAAACTATGGCTCAGTAAAGAAAATTTCCTTGCCCCAAAAGTGGCAGGGCTGAGATTAAATCCAGATCATTTTTTGCCTCCAAAGTTTGTGCTTTTTCCATCCTGATGCCTCCCTAGAAAGGCAGGAGGAGCTGTGGATGTCTTTCCAGGTGTCTCAAGTCTCCAAGACTTGAATTATAACTGCAAGACAGACAAACGGTCTGCTGTGCACTTCACATTTGGTTTGAGCCAATATGAGTCTAATCAGAAAAGCTTACTAACAAAAGGCTCTGGAATGGAACCAAACTGCCTGCCCTGAGTGACTCCAGCTTCCTACTGGGCAGCTCAGGTAAGCAGGGAGGACAAAGACAAGCAGAACACTAAATCCCAGCTGAAAGACAGGTGGATAAGCTCCCTTTGGAATGGGATGGACAAAACACCTTAAGGATATTCCCTTAAGTGAGAATAGTGAGAAATAGCTCAGGCCATCCCAGGATGAAGACAGAAGATGTAAGGAGGAGTGGGGAACGGACTTCTGAGGAAATTCAGGGTGTCTGGGACTTCCAAATTAGACACAGTGTGATGCGGTTCTTGGTGGGAGGAGAGATACTGGAAAATACTAGCTACAGTATTTTCTAGCTTTTCTAGGAATTGTCTGCAACCATGGACAACAATGGAAACACTCATGGTCATACTGATCATTCATTCATTCATTTCCTCAGCAAACATTAATTCGGCACCTATAACCCGCCAGGCTCTGAGCTGAGCACTGGGAAGTCAGCCAGTAAAGTGGGGTTCCTGCCTTCAGGGGTTTACAGGTGGAGGCCATGTGTGGTAGTCATTGGCAATTGTGTGACTGGTGAGTGTGTGTGTGTATCTCTGTGTGTTGTGTGTATCTGCATGCATGTGAGAGAGAGAGAGAAAGGGGAGGGGAGGGGAGAGAAGTGGAGGGGAGAGTGGAGGAGAGGAGAGGGAAGAGAGAGTGAGACAAAGAGAGATGTGGAGTGTCAATACTGAGGATTTCAAAACCATCATTGATGCTAGTAGAGATTTATGTTCTTCTACGGGGCCATCCATATGACACTCATAGTATTATTGAATAGGAGTAAAGCCTTATCTAGCCACACCTGTGTAAGTACACATTCTGAAAGCTGGCAGCAAGCCTTGGGGACGAGGACCAGGATGGTGGCAGTGGAAGGGGGGGGCCCCAGCCCAAGGAGAAAAAGAGCTTTGGAAATGAGAGTTGGGAAGGTTGTCAAAGACAATTGCACCCCTGCTCCTGACTCCCTGGCTCGAATGAGGCACTCAGCTTGGACCCCGCACAATTACTGGCACAGGCAGGCAGGAGGAAGTCAACTCTCAATGGGTCAGTAACATTTTATGGTGCTTTAGGGATTGTAAAAATGGTTTTCCTGTATCTCACCTGATCTCTCTTTACAGCAACTTGGACAGGCAGTTCTGATTCATGTACTTTTCAGATGTGAAAACGAGGCTCAGGGAAGACTTGCCTAAGTTCACACAGCCTGAAACATGGGAGGAATGGCTTCTGAGCCCCAATGTTTTGAGTGCGAAGCTCCCGTCTTCCAACTAACGGCTTACATTGCTCCGGCTTGAAACCAGGAGGCTATGCCCCTGGAACTCGCTGAGAAAAGAGGCTAATTAACAATCAGAGAGCTATTCAGGTGGCACAGTTCCTTTCTGAAGAAGAATCCTAGCCTTAGGCAGTGTATCCCATCAGCCTTAAAAAGAGCATAATTGCTCTTTACTCATCCACTAATTTGGTTAATGAGCATTTCCTTGAAGAGAAGCAATTCAACTGAGATAACATGTTAAGCTCCCAGAGCAGAGCCGGTCACATAGTAGGCAGTCAATTAGCGCTAAATTCAAGATCTTCACCCCACCTGTCTCTCCAGCTGTATTTCACACCACTTTTCCACTAGTCATAGGGGTCTGCTTTAAATTCCTGCAGCAAATATACGTACTAGCATGACCTCAGTATAACAGCTGAGAAAGCAGAGGCACAGAGAGGTTAAGTAACTTGCCTAAGGTCACACAGCAAGTCAGGAGGTCAGTGAGAACAAACTAAGAAAGCCTTGCTTCATATCCTACCTTCCATCACACTGACTTCTCCAAGGCATTCGGTGGACAAACAGTTGAGAACGTTCCAGAGAGAGGTAAGAATGTACCTCACAGTGCTATGAGGCTTACATGAATTGTTATATAACAAGCAATTAGAACATGGCTGGCTCAAGTAACATTAGCCATCATTATCATTCACACAGAGTTCAATCAAGAACCTGTTCCTCAGGCAGACTTCTTGGTTCCGTGGTCTGGATCAGTTCCCATTATTACACCCTTTTATCAGAAGTCATGCTATCCGTTAGAGCACTTATCTCACCCTGTAATTATATACCTATTTTTTTGTGTAACATTTTTTTCTGTATCCCAGTACCTAGACCCAGCAGGAAAAAAAAACACACACACACACAAAAAACAAGAAAACAATAACAAAAAAAAACCCCACCCCAACTTGATAACTATTTCTTGAATGAATGGTTAAGTGAATGAAACATTCCTTGCCGCCCTAGAGTCCTACATTTTTCTCCTCTTGGTGGGAGGAGAATATCCTTCTTTGTTTCTCTTCATGCCATCTTGGGACTCTCACGCATTTCCCACAGCTAATCTGCATGGTGTTTACAGGTGCCTTCTGAAAACCGCCTACACCCTGGTTTCTAAACTCAGCTAAGCTATGTCTTTGAAATGTCAGCCTCCACCGTTAAGTCTCCTTCTCAAAAGAAGTGAGAAATTCAGACAAGGAAAGTTTTCAGTTCCTCTCCTCATCGTGCCAACTGTATAATGAATCTGTGGGATTGAGTTTATTTCCAAATTTAGAACCACTCCGAGCACAATGGAGCTTCTAAACTCGTCCCGGTGGATCGCAAACCCACTTCTGACTTTTAAAGATTACAGATTTTTCTGGGTTTTGATGAGTGGTGAGTGGGAACAGAAAGTTCCAGATAACATAGTGGTGTAGTTTCTGTTCATCATGTCCCTTTTCCTCTTGTTTAGATGTGGTTCTTTAGAAGCTGCATGCTCTTTCTGCTCCTATGAATATACCCTCTAGAGACAAATATCTTCCTTGCCTTTCAAATAAGCTGTATTATTTGCAGCTGTTCAGAAGTTGAAAAGGCTCAGATTCCTTCGAACTCACCTTTTTGTGTTCCTTGACATACAGATTTTCTTAACAGCCACCTTCTGTCCTGTGCTCCCTAATCTTGGCATTTTAATTTTTGTTCACTTGAAATCACCTTACTTACCAGCATGAGGAAATGTTTTGCATTACCCTGGCCTTTTCTTCTGTAAAACTGGCTATACCTACTTCACAGATTAACTGGGAGCACTAAAAATGAGACAATGGATGTGTAACAGTTTTAAATGGGTTATGTCTTCAATTTTGTTGAAGTTCCAAAGACAAGAACAAAGAAGAGAGCAAGGACTCCCTCATCCTAAGCAGAGATGTAGAACCAGCTAAACAGCATTTTCCCCAAATCCTCTGGGCCCTTGTGCCCCACTGCCCACTGCAGTAGGAGGCTTCCCACTGTCCCTGGAGAACCATAGAGGAAAGAGTCACAGAGGTCAACAAGCCTAGATTACAACAGCATCAGAGGCATCACTGTCCTTCCTCCTCCTCCTCACACCCTACCCTGGAGGAGGCACAGGCTGCTGAGTAACTACACAAGGAGGTGGGGAAAAACAAGATGGAAAAATAGTTATGAAATAACAGGACCACCTCCCCTCACCTCTTTCTCATCACTGCTCTACAGGATCCATGAATCAGTCCTACCCTGCCCAGGAAGAGAATCTTTGAATTGGATGAGACATTGATGTTTTGATATTGAAATACACTGACAATTCAAATACAGGTCTCTTATACCTGACCCTTGGGGCCAAATAGATTTCTGAATTCATTTATGATTTTTAGAAAGGGCACATCCTATGATCAGTGGGTGTAGGACAGCTCCCCACACTCAAACAGGGTAATGCTTCTGCAGCAAATATATTGTTATCCACACCATGTGGCTGTGATGACAATAAATACTCTCACACTGGTTTATGTCAGGGGTTTTGTTCTCACCAAATGACTTTGTAGCAAACTTCAAAAAAGTTTTCATTTCTAGAACTTTGGGGACTTCCTGGAAATGAGGATGTTTATTGATGCCTGAAAGTGGCCGGAGAAGCTAAAGCATTTGCCCAAAATACCCTCCAGGGCTGGAAAATCTAACAGAGTGAGTTGGCAAAGAGTGGTGCAAAATCCCCTCTGCTCGAACCCCACTGAATTCCACTCAGTCAAAAGATCAGTTCCTTATAAAATGTGTATGGATGTTGCCTATGTATTTTTCACACAACAGGTGATTAATAAATGTTAACTCTCCTCCTTTGTCCTCTACTTCATCATAAATACTGGTAGACGGTCTATATCGTTTCCCAGATGGGAAGCATATGAAGCTTGAGCTGCAGCATTTCACTTCACTGGGGCCTTTTCCAAGGACGGGGGGCAGAAGCAGCAACTAGAGATGGAGCATGAAGTCTTGCCCTGTTGAGGGTCACCGCCTGAGACCTGGGCCAGGAGCTGCTGTCGGGGCAGGTGAACTACCAACACAAACCTCAGGTACTGCACCCCCAGGCCCCGTGACCACCTGCCCCCAGTGGGCCTCTTCAACAACCTGGACTCTGCATTTGTCCCCAGAAAGGATCAGGAGTATTGGCTAGTCTGTTCTCTTCTGGAAAGTCCCTTTACACCACCTCTAGGACCTGGTGGGCAGAAAGGTGTGGCAGGGGAGAGGCAGCGGGAGCAGCAAAGTCAGGGGCAGTGGAGCTTGGGGGATCAGCCTGGGGATCAAAGGGCTGAGATTCCTCAAGGGCTGGCCCCTGATGTCCACCAAGATGTATGACATGAGCAAGAAACCACAGAGGAAGTTGTAGATTTATCGTTAGTGAAAAGAAGAGGTGAAGCTGAAACTTCTCTCTAAGGTAAATGATGTTTTTTGCTGTTTTTTTCAGAGTAATGCTGTGAGAATCCTGGATTATCTAGTATCTCCATAGAAAATTGTGTTAGAAACTGGTATCATACAAAGAGGCAATGCAAAATACTCAGCCTCATGTGATAAAAAAGTGTTATTGAAATATGCCAGACAAAACCACGATGTTATTTTTCTGCACTGTGTGAGGTTTGTAATCTGAATCAACAGAAAGTCTGTAATTTGGTATGCTTTCTTTTCCTATTCAGAACCACTATTTATGTTCATACCTAATTTTGTCCTTGTAATATTTTATTCTATTATTAACATTTAATTATGTTTTTACAAAGGGCCCCCAAACTATGTGACCACCTGCCCCTGGTGGGCCTCTTCAACAACTTGGACTCTGCACTTGTCACTGGAAAGGATCGGGAGTATTGGCTAGTCTGTTCTCTCCTGGGAAGTCCCTTTACACCACCTCTAGGTTTTCCATCCTACAAACCAAGTGTAGCTGACTTCCCACTTTATATGCTGTTAACATACGCCTTGTATTTTTACACTGATCATTTTCTTTGTTGGTTGGGGAGGAGGACATTGCCCGAAGGGGGTGGTTTTAGTTGAAGATTCACCCTCTGAAATGCATGGACCCTCTGTCCATCAGTTCAGACCTTTGGAGAGGAGCAACTTGTCTCTTGAAAGAGGAGATGGCGGAGGGAGGGGGATGGGTACAGGCTGCTGCATGAGGTTCAGTGGTCGTGTGCTCTAAATCTTTCGTGAAAAGAAGTGGGTAATAATTCTATACTTGGTAAAAATGAGGGCTTAATAAGGACAATTTGAAACATAGAGGAGATTATCTTTAGAGCAACTGTAAAGCAAAATAAATACCAAGGGATGCTATAAGCACAATTTCATTGAAATTTTGAACATGTAGATTGGTTTATTCTAAATTGCCTCACCCTTACCATTTCCTATTTCCCTTCCTCACTCTCTACCCCTGAAATTATAAAGGTTTCAAAGTAAAGCACAATTTTTTCATTGAGTTTTGCGGTCACTTGGGAGAAGGCAGGGGAGGATGCCTAGATGAAAGGGGAGAAGGGAAGTGTTTTCTGGAAAGGTGGGTTGGGGGTGGTCATTGCTGATAGGAGGAAATGCACATGGGTGTGTTAGGTCTTTGGGGAGAGAGACAGGATAACGAGGCTCGAGTTCTAAAACTCACTCTTTGATTGCATGGAGAGACAAAAAGGAACCATCGCAACAAGCGAGGGCCCTCCATCGCCGCAGACCAACGCTCTGAAGGAGGGCCTGCCACCTACACGCTGCCTGGACGTGTCCGCCTCCACCTCACAAGCTGCCTACTCAAGAAAGGGACAGGTGACAAAATATTCTTTTCTTTGTGACACAGGTTAGGCACAGAAATCCAGACAGTTGGACATAAGCGGAATGCCTGTGTGGTAAGGTAGCGATCGGCCTCATGGTGGGCAGCAGGTGGGCACAGCAGACATGGGTGGGACTGTCTGCTCAGAACTTCCCCCTCACTTCCCCTGGAAATGGCAACCCCGTCCGTGAATATCACTGGAAATGTCATTGTACTATGTCACCTCATCCTTTGGGAAATTGTTGATGGGTCTAGGGGTGAGGGTCAAATCCAGCCAAATCTAATCAGAATCCTTCCCAGCATCTTAAATAAAATCTAGAACTAATGACAGTTTCTCTTGGGTGTTGAGCGTTACATACACGAAGTCCAGGAGGCGCTGCGTCTTGTGTCCCATCTCGCAGAGAAAGCCTTTCTGCAGCCAGTGGGAATGAAGTAAACACAGTAGCCAGGATGTGAGCCTGAACAAGAGCCAGGTGGTAGGTATTTGGCCCCCGCTTCCTGTGTGGCCTGCTGTGAGCCTCTCCGTCCTGCACTGTAGCTCCTGCACATTTCCTCGGACTCCATGAACCAATAAGGCTCCCTATTGTCTGTGCTAGTTCAAGCTACTTTGGGTCACTTGGAGCCAAAGGGGTCCTGTCTAGCATGCAGCTTAATTAAAATATTTGCTTAACTGAGTGTTAAAACCTCTGTACTTCAACCCTGTTCACAAACTAAAGCTTATTAGTTTGGCTTCCCACCTTAAAAAATGAGAGATACTGAATGTAATAACTCTTCCTTTGATGATTTACTATTTCCTCAGGGTCAATATTTAGCACATCAGTTATTTAGAACAGGAAGGACAAAGGTGTAAGTAACACAGACATGCTGACCTCAGGGAACAGAATAGAAATTGCTTAAAATAAATATGTCAAAGGAATTCTTTTCTTGATATGAGTTGATTCATTCAGCCAGCGTTTTCTCAGGGCCTGACTGTGTGCCGGGTGCCGTTCTTGGTGCTGTGGACGTTATCAAGCGGCAAGACAGACCTCGTTCAGCTTCTATCGCAGTCTCTTCCTCTTACAGGAATTAATCGGAAACTTTCTGGATCATTGATTCAATCACTTTAAATCCTCACCCGAGGATATGTTCATTGGTTTTACAGCAAGAGGAAAGGGGAGAGAGCAACAGAGAGATGGAAACATGGGCGTGAGAGAGGAACATCGATCGGTGTCTCCCACAAGCCAGGGATCAAACCCGTAACCTAGGAACGTGTCCTGACAGGGGATTAAATCCACAACCCTTTTGTGCATCACTCCAACCAACTGATCCACCCGGCTGGGGCTCTGGATAATTTAGAATGCCAGCTAGTAGTGCGCTAATTAATTTGGAAGCATAGGCACCTTTGCTGGTGGCTGCCCACACGTTCTGCAGTAGGTAAATGGTGATAATCCCCTTTCACCCACTTTTCCCACCAAAGGGGAATACTGCCCACTCCCCTTCTTTTGAAATTTATTTCCTTGGGTCCAATCTGGAAGTCATTCTGTTGTCAAAAGGCCAGGGGATGAAGAAACAACCCTCCCACCACTGACGCACCAGGGCAAAATGTAGCGAGAGACTAGTAAGAAGATAGAAAGCCACAGGACCCAGCACACAGTGAGAACACCCCTTCCAGGTAAGACTCAAATGTAGCAGGTGCAGGCCATTTTCAGAGCATTTTTGAAGAAGCAGTGTGTCTTCACAATGTAGTTTTTATATCTGAGAAGTGATCAACTGGAGCTTAAGACTCTGAATTATCTGCAGTTAGCAATAAAAGCCCTGATGGAAGAAAGCAGTACTGTATCTTAGTGCAGACAGACATGCAGTGCACACAAACCCCAGAGGAAACAGGAAAAGGACAGGAAGGTGTCCAATAAGAGACCAGAAATCCACGTGAGCTAGATTAGAGACACTTTTCTTTGATGCTGTTGACTGAAATGTGAGAGTGTGTTTGTAACAAAAGTTCTGTTTATTTTAAACCAGAGTCTTAGAAAAGAAACTGGATATTAATATCAGAACCACACATGTAGTATTTGTAGCTCTTATGCACATAATGTGTATCATAACTACAAAGGAAACTATGTATAGATTTAATTCCATAGAGGGAACTAATTTCTAAATTCATGCCCAAGTCTTATCATTTAAAATACAGGGATCTTTTGCTCATAGTATGTAACTGCAGAATTCAGAAAAGAACTATAAAACAAAAATCACGTTTTAAAAAACCAGTCACCTTTATCCCATTGTTGAGAAATAACCACTGTTAAATATTTGGTGTGTATCTTTTCAGCCATTGTTTCTATGTGTTTTTGTTTTTTTCTTAGCTATGCTATCACAATACTGAATTTTAACCTTTTCCCTTATTGGTAGGGTATAGTGAAGATTTCTCTCACAACATTAATATTTCAGAAGATTCCAGCCTTAACAACGCTGCTTCAGTTCCTTGTAACTACATTTATGTCTCCCATCTGAAATAATTTCTTCAGTGAATTGCTAAGTCAAAAAAATGTGCCAGTTTTAAAGGTTTGTGGGTTTGTTTTTTTTTTTATAAATATCACCTATCTGTTCTCCAAAGAGTCTGTGTTGTGCCTACCAATTTATACTCCCAGCAGCAATGTTCAAAAGTGCCTCTTTCTCCTTCCAATACCAGGATTCATCCATTTTCTACCAGTTACATAGGGAAAAAAAACCTTGCCTACTGGTTAAATTCCTTTGAATGTTAGCAAAGAGTTTCCTGCGTATTCATAGACCTTTTAAATTTTTTGTACTGTACTCCTTTACATTTTTCATAATTTTTAGTATTTTAAACTTAATTATCTTGTATAGGAATCTTTATGATCCTTTCCATTATACAAACTTTTCATTCATTTTTTAATTTATATATAAATTGTGTTTATATAATACACTTATATAATTATATATTTACAACATAAATATAATTATAATATAAATATATACTTGTATATAATATAAATGTATTAGTATATGATATATTTCTAAAACATGTTTATATACACTATAAATATTTTATATAATTAAGTTTATTGACTTTCCATAATGAATCTCTACATATTTATATTAGTTTTCTCTTTTTTTCTCCCAAAAGGAGTGACTCTTTATTCTTTATCCTATTATTTTTCTTTTTTATAAATCATGCATTTTTTCTTTAAAAAAGAAAACTCATGTTCCCACTCTCCTTAGGTTTATTTTGTTGCTTCATCCCCATCATCTTCTTATGTAAAAGCTCAATTCACTTATTTTCATCATAAATAAAAATAGACATGAAAAATAATGAAAAGCAATAGTTTTTCTTTGATTATGACTTTGACCAAATTCCATAAATTTGGATACTAAATATAGCACACTGACAAAAAATGCAAATTCTGAAGACAGGTTGTTATATCTCAAGTCCAGCTCCCTTGCTCATTCTCTGTGTGACCTTGAGAAAGTCACTTGGCCTCTTTGTGCCTCATTTTAAGTGTAAAAGGAAAATGAAAATACTTCGAGATTTTTGAGAGGATTCAATGGTATAATACATGCAAACTAATTAAAATTGGCAATTAGTAAGTGCTGAACGAGTATTATACTACCTTTTTATTTCTAAAAGAAATTTGTATTTTTAACTTGAATCCTATTTGCCAGTTATTCATTCTTTAATGATTTTTTATTAATTGCTCATTTCATTGTACTACCACTAGAGAATTTGGCCTATAGAACTTAGGACAATGTAGCTTTTATAATAGATGAATGGGGAAGGTAATTATATTCATTGAACATTATCAGACATTGTATCGGTGTGGTTAGCTGTTTTCAGAGCTCTAATATGAGGATGCAGGAATCTGATGCATGTTGTTCTCTTACTTAATTCTGCAATTCCTCACTAGGATTCTATACTAAAATTTCTCATCTATCTCATCTTCCAAGTGCAAATACTCAAGCACACGTTCACGAATGTATGCGCATACACACACAGATACCCACTGTCTTCCTGGGGTTGCACACCTGCTTGGCTCTATTTCAAAAAGTAGTTTAAAGAAAATGGGAGGGGGACACTGTGGAATTACTTAGGTACTAAACAGATATTCCTAATATTTCTAGGTTCAGTTTTGAAAGAACAAGTGGCTTTCCCACAGGGTTTTTAAGTGACTTAACAAGGAAGGGTTCCCAGTCTCTGAAGCTAATCCTAGGCTGCATTTCTCATGAAAAAAAAGAAAACCTAAAAAATGAGATAGGGAATAACAGACTGGGACACGGGTCAACACTCAATGCCCATTTCATTTAAGACATGGCTGATGTGGCCTACTCTGTTGTGTCCTGAAAGATCTTTCTCAGCTAAACATATCCTTTCTATTTGTCTTGATTCCTCTCTTAAAGGTACTAGTTCTTGTTCTTGGCACTCATTTTCAACTGTCTGGGGAACTTTAGAATATCTTTGGATGCTTGGTCTCACCTCAAACATTGAATCAGGAGGAGGAGACTTGGGCATTTTTTAAACGATCTTCAGATGATTCTAGGGTATAGCCATGGTTGAGATCCACTGGGCTAAGAAGACAATGGTAGATTTAACCCCCTGCACACAATTGTAGCTATTAGCTTTGAGTCATCTTCCAGTTTAGCAGAGACCAGGGAGAATGGGCTGTGGGAGGGATACCGTCAGGCAGGTTTAGTAAAAGCCTGGATTCTGGCAACCTAGTCAGAGGACAGAGCTGCACAGTGTAGATGTAGGAGCCAATGAGCAGCTGAAGCCAAGGAGGGCTCTGGGGGCGAGGGGGACAAGGAAAAGTCTTGGGGACAGAGGCAGGTCAAGGGAGTGAGTTGCAAAGAGAGACGAGGGGACACAGAGCTAATGTCTTTGTGGGTCTAAAGTGGACAGGAGATTGTGCTAAACCTTCTGCAGACATGAGCTCACTCAAGTCTCATAACCACCTCTAAAACAGGGGTTATTTTTCCCATGTGAAAAATGAGGAAATTGAGACAGCCATTAAGTAATTTCCCACTAAGGCAGTAGGCAGAGTGGATTTGAATCCATGCTTGTCCCTCTACCCAACTGATTCTCCAGCGTGGTGCCAAAACCCCATGGAAGACCCTATGGAAGATAGAGTCTTCCATAGACCTCTTTGCTCCAGGAATGCAAGTTGTAATAACTTCTCAGTGTGAGATTTATTATGCTTCCAAATGTTTGAGACCTGGTATCTTCTACACCAGCTCTTCTCAAACTAGGAGTCCATGCCTCTCCTAGGAACCAAATGCAAATGCAGATTCAGTCTCAGTGGGTCTAGGATGGGGCCTGAGATTCTGCATTTCCAACAAGCTTCCAGATAATGCCAAAGCTGCTGATCCCCAGACCACTCTTCCAGTAGCAAGCTCCTGTAGCATGCTGCCCAGACCTTCATGCATTTGGAGACCAAACCCTGAACTCCCGTCCAGCTTCCGCAAGCAGCTTGGCTAGCCTGGACGTCCAGTCATGTCTGCTAATGGCTGCTCAGCTGGCTCCCCACCAAGGGAGCGGGCTCAGCTTGCTCATCTGTCACAAGGAAAAACCAAAGCCATTGGCCAGCACCTGCTCTGAGCCCTCAGGAAGGCTGTGCTGAATTTAGCTGCACATCAGCCAAGCTGCAGAGAGACAGGATTTACAGACAATTGCCACAACTGCACTCCTGTGCAGGCCCCAGCACATGGCCTGTAAACAGTTCTGTTTACGCCAAATTGCTGGACCTGGGAAACTGCAAGGAGAACAGTTACCCACCGAGATGTGGCCGGCGGGGGCAGGAGGGGTGGATCTTTTCATTATTTTTTTTAATCAGCACATCATTTGGGATCTATTACCATGCCGTTTAGGTTTTTCCTGGTGTTTGGGCTTTACGGGAGTATTTCAGACTTAAAAGTTTAACTCTGTTATTTTCTCTCCTTGATCATAAAAACAAAGGCACTGACCAGTAGCTTCATCATCCATGAGGGAAAGAGATGGTGTTTCTCCCTCATCTTAAAAAAAAAGTCTTGGCTCATTCTAAAAAAAAATTAATCACCCTATCTTTTACACATTTAATCTCCCTGGCATTGCACGGGAAATTATCTGTTCCACACTTGAATCAAGCAAAAACAAGTCCATAGGCCTGGTCCTTAATCTCTCTTAGTTTTCTTCTAATTAGATGCAATCTTTTTCCAATACTCTAATTAATACTTGCACATTAAATATTAGGCCTTGTAAGAGAAAAATCATCTGTAATATAGTTGCATCAAGCCAAACAGGATTTTCAAGCTCTTACCCTTAATCTTTCTTTCAATTTTCTGCCATTTAGAAACAATTTTTTCCCTAACACTCTAATGAATGCAAATGATATTCGTGATTAGTTAGTATTATGCTAATCTGAGCCTGGAATTTACCTAAATCTGCATGGTGTTGTCTGAGCACCAGATTGCTTTGGGTTTCTGAGGAAAATTACATTAGCCTGCCAGATGTACAAAACATGATAGAGTAGAAATCTGAGCAAATAATCAAGATTACATTAGTTTTGTTTCTTAATGAACAACTGTTGGCATTAGGGATTACAGACAAATTATGGTTTTCCTCTCTGAGCTCAAGCAGCTAAGCAGCTGTTGTGAAGGTCCCCTTCTCCTGACTACCCCTAAATAGATTGGGAGCCACTGGGGCAGGGGAAAAGCATCTAAAATTTCACATAATTTAATTTGTTCCATTACAAAGTAATCATCACTCCGAGGCCCCACAGCTAACCTCCAAATTCCCCCCCCCCACCTCTCTCTGGAATGTGGGAGCAACTCAAGTGAGTATCTGGAGCAGAAACTCAATGTGTTTTTCTTCTCTCCGGGCCTGGAGGGCTGTGGGTTACACGCCTCCCAGGCGAACCTGCGTTCTGTACCCTTCGGGCCACTTGCCAAAAGGGTGCCTGCCTAATTCCTGCTACTTGGGTGACACAGATGGAATGCTGCTGATAAGGATTATGTAGGTAACACAGTACATCTGGCTGCAGCCTAATAGGCTGGGTAAACCAGAAACTTGCAGAGCGGCAGCCATCTGAGCTTAGACCCTTGTCCTGTGTCATTTGATCTCTGTCTGTGAAGTTTCACTATAATGAAATCCTTGTCCTGCAGTGGGTATGTGGAGTGTGGCAGGGTGCTGGTGCTGGTGGAGGTATTGGTGGTGTGTAGGTTGGGGTGTTTTAAAAGCCCATGGCCCTGTTCCTGCACATTTTTTCTTTACATCAATCAGCAAAACGCAGGGCTTGACTGTGGATTTTTCTGCTCAGTGTAAGTGCCCTCACTTACAGCATGACACATTTTCCTGTTCTCTCTTGCTGCTGGGCCTTTGCACTTACTGACCTCTCTGCAGAAATTAATATTCTCCCCTCTTATTTAAATCTGGAGAAAGTATACCAGCTCCAAGATAGATGTGGTGCCTCTCTTGTGAAGTTTCACAACAGCCAATAACTCACCAACAAAGGACTTGTCACACTGTACTCTTCACTAGAGCTAGCCCCATGAGGAAGGAAATGAAGTTTGCCTTGTTCATACGCAGCACTTTTTTGTAAATGCTCTATAAAAATTTGTTGACAGAATGAGTAGATTTATGCATTTGTAAATGTGAATAGGAAGGAAAAGGTTTGGGTCTATATAAAACATTGTAAAGATGGATGATCTAAATAAGACATAGCAACAGGGTCATCAATGAAGACATTTATGTTTTGTATAAAGGCTAAGGACCTGTCCATCCATGGTCTTATGTTTTGGGGCAAGATAAGTAACAAAGGGCAGGTGTTTATGTTTATGGACACACAGCTCTTGGCTTGCTCTAGCTGGCTGAGCACAGCTGCCTTCAAAACGGAACTTCTCCACCTGCCTCCTGTCCCCACTTCTAATGATCATTCCCTACCAACTGAGAGGCCCATGGCTGGTAAGAATCTTAGCGAGCAACACCAGCCATTATTCAATCTATAGTCTAGACTCCCTAGCTCTCATCATGATCTAGTGTACAGCAGTGGGATCAGGGATGAACTGGTGGAACGGAAGACATAGGCTAGGGAGAAAGGGGAAAAGGACAAACGTGTCTGTGGAGGTCTGCTTCAGTGCTGTGGTGGTCTGCTTCAACCACCATACTCTGTCCTGCAGTTTCCAGGCTTAAGAGAGTGATGAAAAGAAATCCAAGAGAGAGAGAGTTGGAGAGAAGGGGAAACCAAGTCACAGATGAAGGAAGTTGCAGGACCACTTCCTCTCTTCCTTGCCAATGCTAGGAAAATGACAGAGAAAGGAGCTGGGGAGGAGGGAGGAGTAAATGTTACCACTGTCCCTCTTCCATACTCTTTGCACTCTCCAGGGACCTCAGGCCATATTGCTGATTATCGACCACATCCCCCCACCCCCACCTCCAATTCCTGGACTAAAGCAGTGGGGTCTACTCTCAGTCTGTGGGAGATGAGGAAGTCCTTCTCCTTCCTGAGAAAGGGGCTAGTGGAAGGAGAAAGGGCCTTCTCCTGCGTGGAAAGGTACCGTGTGTTCCTGTCTCTGGTTGCCTGGACCCATTACTGCACCTGGTGATTGTGGTTGAAATCATCTCTGTTGGGTTCTTTGAGGACCTTCTGCACATGTTATAAAATTCCCAATGGTTGTGTGACCTTTGGGATGACAACTCAGTTGTAAATTGTGTGTGTGTCTGGGGTACATCAGTGAAAAGCAGGTCCAACTTTATTTAAAATATATATATTTTTAATTAATTAATTATTCAATATATTGCCATTACATATTTATATAATTTATAAATGTTGCATACAAAGCACTAATGATGGGCTGAGAAGCTGGAACTTAAGACAAGGTCAATCCCATTCGACAAGTCTTACAGAGACACCACTGAACAACGGTATTGGAGGCATGGTTGGGAAGGGAAATCGAGATGGGAAAGGGAAGGCTAAGTAAGATCTCATGTGTTCTCCAGAAATTTACCATTGAGTTCAGAGAGAGAAAATGAAATAAATGATAATTGTAGTACATAGACAAAAATGGACAGGGGGCCAGAATCTGGGAGAATCTTCTTTGTCAGAGCAAATGATAAGTGAAGGATTTCTGGAGCTCAGTTGGCTTAGGTGGCCCTAAAGCCACTGACTTCACTGCTAAGGATCATTTCCCTAACATGCAGTTTCTTGGTGGGTGGGTGTGTGTGTGCGTGTGTGTGTGTGTGTGTGTGTTTTGTGGGCGCGGGGGAGATGCAGGAAGGAGTTGTTTAACCTTTTTTGTGTTTGTTTTTTCCTTACTTTTATATATAACTCATTTACTCATAAAACAGACCCTGCTACTCTCCCTGTATATAAAAGTGAAGGAAACTGAGGCACAGAGAAGTTGTCACTTGTCTAAGTTTATCTAGCTGGTCAATAGAATATTGGTGATATGAACCCAGGTTGTCTGGCCTTTGAAGTCCAGATTGTTAACCATGATGCAATTCTGACTGGTAATATAATCTAAGACACCCTCCAAAGGCTATTTTTATATCCTATGTTCTCTTCTATTTTAATTTTAGCTTCTCTTCAGTTCTCTAGTTTATAAACAGTATAAAATACAGGTTAGTAAGAATATAATGTTTCCATATTCTACTTTTCAGTATTGTTGCAAGAATTAAATAGGATACTATATACAAAGTCCCTAGCAGAGAACCTGGCACATAGGAGTACTTATTAGATGGTTGTGTCTGAAAAATACAATAACCCACAGATCATTAAACACAACTTGTTCAGTTAATGAAATCTTTCAAAATATAGCATGGGGTGGAAACATAACCAAAGAAGCATATTTTTGAAAAATGTTGAGAACTGTTACCTTAGTGATCCCTAAATGCTACCTATTGGCTGAGAGATTGGGATGCTATTTTTCTATTCCTTGTTTGAGGAAATGGCTTTGGCCAAAAACTTTTAAATGCTCGATGATTGTTTGCTTTACCCATTGACAGTCCTTTGGCCAAGAGTTACAAGAATATTAATCAATTCATCAGCAGTGTTTCCTTACACCCATGCTATTGTTTGGAATTCCCTGACAGAGCTTAGGGAAAAGCCAATCTGTCGCAAGCAAATGTTTTCACAGCATCTGATAAGAAAAGCACATGTGAGGGAGATAAAGTGAAGAGACGCATCCCAAACCAACCAGTGTGGCTGGGCTGCTGGGTCTGAACTGATTGATTGATTCGTTAATTAATTTATGATGGCACAAAAATAATTACAAGCTACTGTTTGTCAGCCAAATCACTTGTGATAAAGTCAAAGGTTCACATCTGCGTGCATGTCCCAAGGATCAATGCATCAAATTAGCTCTGTTGGCTCTTTTCCCACTAAAAGCTAACATGTGTCATCAATATTCCAGCATTTGCGTGTATAAACTAATTGATTGAACATTCATGCTACATTAACATGTGGTTTGTATTATATGGGGTACCATTTATAAACATCTTCAGTGCCAGAAAAATGAATAGACTCACCTAAGATAATTAATATCTTATTGGAAAAATAAAATGGCAATTTAGTGTTATTCCTTCTACTTATGGATAAAAAAGCATTGCTGTGTCTTCAAAAGTCTTGGTCATTACTGTATTGCACAGTACATACAGTAAGTCCTCACTTAACATCCTCTGGAGGGTCTTAGAAACTGTGACATAAGCGAAATGAGGAATAATGAAACCAATTTCACCAAAGGTTAATTGAGATAAACAAGAGTTAAGTTCCTGGGGTATGTTTCATCACCGAACTTCTAAATAAAGACCCAACACACTTCTAATATTCAACATTGAAATAAATGTGAGCTGTATAGACATTTAAGAAAGATGAATAAAAGAACAAGTAAGATAATTTTTCTAACCCTATTACTCTAGTTCAGGGTTGCAGCAGGTTAGAGACTGTCCTGGCAGTTCAGGGCACCAGGCGGGAACCCACCCTGGACAGGACGCCCTTCCTTCGCAGGGCGCATCACACCCACGCCCACTCAGACCCGGGCAGTTAGGCACGCACATTCACCGCGCATGCGCATCTTTGGGGGAAAACCAGAGTACCCGGAGAAAACCTGTGCAGACTTGGAGAGGACATGCCAACTCCACAGTAGCCCTGGGAGGGAATCAGTTTTTCCCTTCGTCAACATCATAATGAAACAACGTTGAACAAAATGACATTATTCAAGGATGTGCTGTATTCTATAATTCCACCAAAGCGCAAATCTGAGGAAATTTTTTGCAGAGGTTTGTGTGAGGTTGTTCAGGGCTATCAAGTACAGCAAACTACCTGTGATTCTAGAAAAATCAGTGTTTATTGTCTTTTGCAAGGAATGCTACAATGTATATGATGTGATTTTTAGTCTCAAACCACCCCCACCTGTATCCACCCAAATCTGAGACGTAAGTCCAGTTCCCTCTGCGTAATGTCCACCAGGTTAGCTGTCAGCCTCAGCATTAACCTTGAAATCAGGTGAGGGCAGTTGTAGACACCTTCAAGCCAGGGGCTCTGCTTGGGAGGGAGAACAGTTTTCCTGGTTGTAGCAGTGACTGGAGTTTTGGGAAGCAAAAGTAATGATACACAATCCATTTTTTTTGTCTCATGTCCCTCCCCAAGGGAAAGGGGACATAGAGGTAGGGGCAGGTGGCCGTCCACACTCTAAAGACTAGGCTGCATTCAGTGCTGGCATCGGCAGCCATGGTCTCAGTTTTCCTTTTGACACCAACTTAATACTGGTTGAAACAGGACCTAGTCCAAACAGATGATTTTTTTTCATTTTACATCCTTCTCAAAATCATTTAGAAGCAAATACTTCTTAACAAGAGCTTGAGTACTTTCTTGTCCACTTTCCCAAAGACCCATGTTTCTCCACATTCCACCCACTTCATCTCAGGCTTTCAGTGTTCTCAGCATGTTCCGCGATGCCCTCACCCGGACACTGAGGGTGAAAATGCCAGTCCACACCGAGGTCTTTCCTGTCATCACAGTAAAAGTAACACATGTGGAAAAATAATCAAAACCTTGAGGAGAAATAACCTCTTACATGAAATTCATTTCATCAAAATTAAGAAATTAAACCAAAATGTCACTTATTTCACCTTGCTTTGGTCACTTATCCCCAAAGATACATCAGCCTTTCCCAGATTCTCTACTTTATCAGACCCAGAGTGCAGGCACCATAACACAGTCACTACACCACAAGTGGGATTAAGAAAGTAGGAGCGGATGGTTGCCAATGAACACAGTCCATTTGTCTGCTGCCTTGCCTCATGGTCATGACCATGAGCCAGTTTACTTGAAGGGAAATACCACTTTGCTGCTTTTGCTTCAGGGCCTTCATCCCACTCTCAGCCTCAGCTTTAAAACTGGCTGCTAATTTCACCCTGATTCCTACATGCTTCCAACTCACTTAGGTGTTACCTTGGAAAGGGCAGCATGGTGATGGCTAACCTGGGCTGCAAATCAGGGTCCTGTCACCACTGATCGACTCAGGACTTGGACATCCATTGAAATCATTGTCCCCTTCAGTAAAAAGGAGTAGCAACAGCCTAGACTCAATTTAACAGTAATTCGTTCAGGGCCTTTTATGTGCAAAATGCTGTCTAACTTGGTAAACAAGACCTGGTCCCCATTCTCCTGAGGCTTATAATTTTTTCAGTTGCACACCTTAGCAACTAAATAACACAAGACAAATCTTATATCCATACATACTAAATGTCATATGATAAGGTAGGTTCATTTGTACCCGAACATGTATACAGCCTATATGCCACACAAAAACATACCACATGTGCTAGGATGCTTTAATTCAAATACTTGCTAATGATACTGTTCCTTCTAACAATCCTGAAAATAAGAGGAAAAAATCCTACTTAGAGTATAATGTGCTGTCCATCATATTATGTGAGAAGCTGAATCTTTCTCATTATAATACGTGCTAAGTGTGAGTTAAAATAATAACTTCATCAAAAATTATTATAATTTGAGTCTTCTGAGGGACAAGTAAATGAGCAAACTTACATCAGTGAAAAATCAGAGACAAACTGCAAGATGGTAAGATGGCATTTTGGAAATTTTCCTTATTTCATGACTTCCCATTAAATGTACAAAAGGCAGAGGTGGGTACTGTTATCACTACAATTGCATGGGATGTTGGTGAGCTGGTAGTGCACTGTTATCTGAAGGATTAATCCCTCGGAGTTTAGCAGGGGAATTTGCAAAGAGCATCATGTGACAGTTGAGACAGCCAGCATTTTCTTCTGTGCCTGATAGAAATTTACCATTATCTCATGCTCCAAAACACTGGCAAAATTCTGGGAAGCTTTCCTTCACCCACCCATGTTTAACACCACCAGATAATAATATGTGTACCTTCAATTCGTTTTGCATTTTACAGTTTTCAAGTCATTTATTATGTATTATCTCATTGGAGCTTCACAAGAGCCCCATGAGGTAAACAGATATCATCAAAACCTGAAAATGGAAACGCTTTGCTTGCCAATTTCTTTCCAAAAAATTTCCCCCAGATGGCTTATGACTATAGCGAGTCTAATTGTCTCGAGAAAAGATGCATGGAATCACATTTCCAAAGAATCCAGCCACCTCCAATCCCAGAGCTGCCCCATTCTCAGACAGAGCTCGAGGGTGAGCAAACCGGCCCATTGAACACACAGGGAGGGCTGGGCCTCCCAAAGAGGTCCTGCTTGATGCTGGAGGGGGAGGCAGGTGCAGAGCAGACCACGGCAAAACACCTGACCGTGGTCACAAATCATGTCATAACCCAGGTCATTGAATGAGTCTATTGCTGGGTCCTAGGGGAGGAGCAGACAACTTTTGGGCTTTGCAGATTTCAGGGTTCTTGCATCCCCTTCCCGTTTTACTAGGGAGTCCACTTCATCAAGTTGCTTTAGCTGAATCCAGTGTCCTCATCTGTAAAGTGGAGCTGGTAATTCTTATTTTACTGATACAGATTGCCTCCCAAAGTACCTGGCAAACACCTGGCAAATAGGAAGACCTCATAACCATTGATTTCTTTTACTCTTATAATCATCGTATTTAATGTTTAAAACGCAGCTAACAAGTAACATTAGCCACCGAATCTCACTAAGCACAAGGAGATACTTCTGGAGGCTTGGCTTTAAAGAAATCTGCTACAATTTGAAATGGAAAATACTGAATCTTTAGGAGTCATTTAATGTATGCAGTTCTCACAAAACAATGTATCAATTCATAAAGTCAATATGATTATGAAAGCCCCATAGAAAATGCTAGTTACATTCACTTAACCCATCCCATGTATGTTTGGAGTACCTACTAAGTGCTCAGGTCCCAGCCTGTAGACACAGCTTGTTTTAGCCCCCTTGGGTATGTGTCCTGAACTTGGTATTTACACTGCATTCACCAGGTGCCTCACCAACTCCATCTCATTCATCCTCACGACAGGTTGGAGCGACAAGTAATGAGTACGATTATCTACACTCTACAGCTGGCTCTAGCAGCCGCGAGAGGAGCAAATTCATTTGCCAGAGGTCACCAAATCTACATTTCCCAGGATTCAGCCCTGTGCTCATAAACATATCCATTATGTTATAACCTCAGAAAATGAACATAGTGGCGAGAAGTTAAAAAAATAATTGCTTTGTGAGTAAAGTCATTTTTAAGAGAGGTGCCCGATTAAAATTTATGTTAGAAAGTGAGAAATAAAAACTGTTATTAAAGCTGTCCACTACATGATATGCTAAATCTGTCCCATTATAAAGCATACTAAATATAAATTGAAATCATAATTATCATAACTAACATTTATCAAGTACTTTTTATACTCATGGGCCTTTGCTAGGCATTTAAAATGCAATAAAACTTAAAATGCATAAAGTTAATGAAATATATATTATAGCCACACATATTCCTTAACAGAACCTCTTCTGAAAAGAATTTTTGAACTGAAGGTGCATTACCCTGTCTAATTTACACATTAAAATGCAGCAGAAGAAAGTAATTCACTTTCACTAGCCTGGTATATTTTTCTATAACCAAGCTCATTTTCTCAACCCCTCAAAATACATATTACAAATCATCATACACAAAATGTCACAAAATAATCTCAAGGAATTAAAAAATTCCTAAAGGTGGTAATTGACATCATTCAGCTATGTTCCAGAAATACCCTGTCCATGACGCGTGAGCCCCACGTCTCTCTTTGTTGACTAGTCTCAACCCTGGAAACTCAACACCGTCTTTCCCATAGATAGCAGAGATAACAGTCCTTGAGAACATGACCCTTCGTGTCCAAAAAAGAACTGGAAAAGAGGATAGATGGGTGCTTGTGTTTCCTTACCCTATGATTAAATTAACAACCATCTAATCACTACTGAGACATAATCCAAAGGATATTAACTTATCCAAAGTTTATGTGTTGCATTTGTTTTGCAAACATGTAAGTGAAAATAAATCATGGAAAATTAAATAAAAATCATTCACAGGTCAGAAGGTATCTTAGAAGAACATTGATGTATTTAACCATATTTTCCATACTGCTCATTTTTATTTAAATATGCTAAAATAATATTACAAATGAAAATGCATCACTAAAGAATATAGGTATGGAAGATGTGTAATTTAAAAAAGTGCAATCTATGAGAAAACTTAAAATGTTAAAAAAAGTGTTAATGTTATTTACAAATGTCAAAGTCATTTTTTTCACTCAGACATCATCATCACTGCTGTTGTTTCTTTACACAAGGACAGATAGTAAGTTATTAGTTTTATCCACATCATTCATTGTACAGGAAATGTCTTAAGTAATGGTAAGGTTAACATTCACCTATGAATGAGGCTGAGAGTAATGGAAAGGTGCATTAACTACCTTAGACAATGAGTGACAAATCTGCAAATGTAAAATCTACATATTTACCAACATTACAGAGAGAAAAGAAATCACTCAGAAGCCTTCATTAGTATGAGTGTTCCCTGCCTCCACCAGTGGGAGCTGGGTGTGATTCCAGAACGAACAGAGAGCCTGGGGTGTCCCTGTACCTAGAACACTACATGGAATATAGTAAGTTCTTGATAAATATCTGTTGAATGAAACAAATTTTATAGTTTCTAATTCTGGAAACAGGGGCCATGTACAGACATCTCAGGAAATTAGCTGATGTGGTTGCTATCTGTATGGGGTCCATCGGCTTCAATTACATTCCTACATTCAATTATACTTCTATTGGAAATAAAATTTGAAATTAAATATAGAATTTTGAGTTTTAGACACATTTTCGCCTGGCTGGTTGATTACCATAAAAGTCTAAACATGTTTGTTAGTCTAGGCAAGGGTTTTCTCACATATGTTTTTGGCATATTAACCAGACTGTTTAGGACCCCTTTGGCTTTTAGTAATGTAAAATATAGATAAAATATTCTAATAGCAGCATTTGTAAGAAAAAACATTAGTTTTAGGATTTGGGGTTGAAAATAGTTAATAATAAACCTAAGTTCACCTCAATTTCTCAAATACTTTAGAGAAATATTTGCCATAAAAAGTCTGTTCAGTGTTTTCATACCTATATTGAAATTTGTTGTTAAATTATTTACTTAAGATTGGTAAAGGTATAGTATTTGACTTTTTTAAATACAGTAAAAAAAGGGATGAATTTGTCACCTTTTTAATATTGTGTTAAACCAAATAATAAAATTGCATAAGGTACCCGTTTAATATTTTAACACTCCAACTTCTCAAAAAGTAAATTTTTTTCAAGAAAAATAAAAAGTACATTAAAATTGGGTAGATTAATTGGTGCTCAATCAAGACTCACCTTTGTGCCTTAGATAATACGAGCTCCAGTTCAGTTTTTATGTTTACAGACCCATTTGCTTTTACTAACATTTACAAGACTATGAGAATTTCAAGTCTCATAGACCGACAACTTGTTTTTCAAATTAATTTTATGGCTTAACATCTAAATAATTACTCTTTATGACTAAGGTAAATTCACAAGAGTTCTCGCCTGCTTCTGATGGGATCGAAGGGTTAGACTCAGGAAACTCAGAGAAAAAGTGTCCGACGTGCACTGGGCACCTGGTGTTCCCAGCAGCTAACAAAGAAGTTCTAATAAGTCTCACGGAGAGCTTTAAAAAGCAGTAAAAAATAGAATGGAGGACACAAACAAATTTTTAAATTTTATTTTCCAGTAGTTCAAAAGGAAACTATGGCATCATTGATAACCATTAATGAAACAGTGCTATTTATCTGATACATCATTAATACTTATAAGTGGTGTTTTAAATAATGTGAAAGAACATTAGCACAATTCTAAAAATAGCCAACCAACTGAACTTAAACTGTTCACATGATTTTTCCCTAAAAATAGTTACATGCGAAATAATCTAAAGAAGTAAAACATATGCATTATTTTAAAAACTGCATGTATGTAGATGATATTTAACATACACACACATACACAAAAGAGTTTACTCTTCTTGTACTTGTTTATTTTTAGCTGTCTCAATAAAATGGTTTTCCTCCCTCTGTTTTACTAAAACATGCCTATCTAGGAAGGAAAACAGATGTAGAATTGGACAACTATGTCTTGTTTGGGTTTTTTCCCTGTCAAGTAGAATTTATGATCATTGTCACACAGTAAGAGAATCTAAATGAAACAGACAATAAGTCAGGAAGCAATTGCCGGGTCCTTTAACACTGCAGCTTTGGAATTCAGGATTTGGTTACTAAAATTTCATTTGATTAAACCAAATGAGGATACGATATCCTTTCTTACACAAAAACCCCAGAGTAACTGTAAAAATAAAAGAAGCAGTGTCATGGCGAGAGAAGAGTCACAATAAACTAGTTTGTAAGAACCTTAAAACACCTTTTAAAATGATTCCTTAAATCCAAACTAGGGGAGTATCGGCAAAGCAGCCACCACACACCTCCCTCTCTCTCCCAGTGTATTATTAGTGATAAACAATCATTTAGTTTAGTTAATCATGTTTTCCACGAAGCATCTGTCATTCCAAGTTTGCGATGACACATTAAATATCAATCTCTCAGACGTTTTCCCCAAATTAACAAAATTTATTACAACTAAATTGTCCTTAATAAGAAACTTACATATCATTCATGTAACCTAATAAAGACTAAATATAAAAATAATTCATCCAAAACTTTGTACTTAACATTTTATCTCTAAACCCGTCCCTGTACATATTCTGCATCCTCTCAGACAATAAAATAATGTAATTTTAACCTATAAATAATCAGCTTACACAAAGCCTTAACAGAAATATTCACAACACACCTCTTCAGAAGCTATGACCTCTCTGTGCAAAACTAGAATGATGAAATTTCAACAGTAAAATATTTACAGTGATCATCTCACTGTACCCATATGGACCCCAATTTTAAAGTAAAAAATTTTAGTGTAAAACCATACCTTTTCCAACAGAAAAATGTTTCAGTTAGTAAAAATACTGATTTTAAACTCACTTCTGGCAACAGCCTAGAATAATAATAGTTAAGACACACAGTAACTATTAAAACATCACTTCCAGGTCTTGGTACAGTCACATCAAGCAAATCTGTTACATAAACATTTTGCAATATCTGTCAGTTGTTCCAAGAGTTCATTGCACCCACAGACACACACAGTGCTAAGTCTAGTGGGAGATACAACCACAAATGAAAATCTGCCACTGTAGAGTTTGACATCGCTTTGGAATAAAATGATTGAGAGAAAGAGAAATGAAGGGAGGCAGGCTTCTGTCTCTCCTTGAGGAACTGGCCCTTCTTTCTGAGACAGTGCTCAAAACAGCAACAAGTAGCAGCGGCAGAAAAGTTTCCCTGCAGCTCACACATCGCACGCTAATGAGAACACGCACGAGGAGTGCTGCAGTGTGCAGTGCCGCCTCTCTGTACACTGGGCTCTCAGGAAGATCCTAGCAGTAACAGCGTAACATCCACTTTTCGGGAAACTCAAACACATTAGTGAGAAACCCTCTTGCCCAGCTAGCAGTGCCAGGAGCCAGGACTACTCAGAAGGCGCTCCCTTCCCTCTGGGCACTGGGGGTGGGCTGACCACAGGGCTGGCCATACCCCTCCCCACCTAGAATAAAGTGCCCATTGTCTCACACTGTACTAATTGTGAGAAAACAGCCCGTGCAGTAAGCATAATAATTATCAAAGCAAGCAAGCAAGCAAAAGGACTCAAGACATAAATGAAAGGGGCATAAGGAAACAGAGAAAGAAAGAAGAAAAAAGAAAAGGAAAGAAAGACAGAAAGAAAGAAAGAAAGAAAGAAAGAAAGAAAGAAAGAAAGAAAGAAAGAAAGAAAGAAAGAAAGAAAGAAAGAAAGAAAGAGAAAAGAAATGTTCAGATGAATTAACCCCAGAATGAATTTAATATTCATACTGGAATTGTTGCCTGCAGATTTCCCCATTCATGTCACGACTATTGTGTGCGAGAGACCATTGTCCACACACCAGAAATCAGTAGATTGAAATTTTTCATGTAGCACTTTTTTTTTGATGTGAAAGGTTTTCTTTCCCAAAACTGCCTCTTATCCCAACATTCTGATTAAAGTAAGTTACGACTTCTCTCCTCCCAATATTATTTTTAAAGTTGAATCACAGGATTCATCAATATCCTGAATTTTCATGCTTTTTTTCCCTCTTCCCCAAGTTTGCAGCTGAACAAATATGGGAATAAAAAAAAAGCAACAACAAACCCACACACATTTGCCCAACCAAAGAAAAATAATGAACTGAATATGCATATCCTCATTAACTAAATTTAATTACGCTGAGTGGCATAGTAATCAGTGGTTGCTCCAGTTACAGTATTCATTGAAAGGGAGGTGGATTCCAAATTAAGGCGAAGCGTGGGGGACAGTCGCATACTGATGAGGGAACCGCACACAACATGATACAATACACTATCAAAATCGTTATTCAGAGCAGCCGAAGAAAGGAGTACATTACTCTGTTTTAAGACTAATACAAGAACAATTAGCCAAGAAGGCTCCAGTCTCCCGCTGACTGCCCCACCTCCATACATTTCACACTGGCCAGCCTGGGGCCGAGACTGTACCGTTTGCATTTTTCTTTTTTTAAAAAAGTGAACAAAAACTCACACTGCCTTTCTTTTCAAAAAGAAGGCCTATGTCCCTGGCCACAATAGCAGGGAAATCCTATCTAGCACACTGGTGTGCAGAAGCACCCCAGGCTCCCACAACTTGAGCTTGAACTTTCCGCAGGCAGCGAACTTTATAACACGTGCATGGAACAATAAAGGAGGAGCTCAAAAGAAAGGAGGGGGGCAGTTTTGGGGGTGGGTGGAAAAAATGTTATCAGGCTAAACTTACCATCCACCAGGTCCTGGCTGACATGTCATAACATAGCTGCCATTTTATGGAGCTGTCCGATGTTTTCCCAGCCATTATGCTGTCAGCAATCTTCATCAGATGCAGCTCAATGGAAGATAAGACACCTAATCAAGGAAACATCGGCGGTTGCTTTCTGGACTACATGTAGGCCAATCCTTATCACACTGCATCATGGGAAAGCTCCTGTATTAGCAGGAGGAACTGCAACCTCACAGATAGAAAGACAAGGATCAGTTCTTTTAGCTTTTTTTTTTTTTTTTTTTTGGTCTGAAGGGATTGGTGAAAGTAGCTAGCGTTCTTTGTGTATCATGTGTACAAGAGTTAAGTATCTTGCAAGTGGGCGGCTAACTGCTTTGCTGGGCTATGCAGACTAAAGTTTATTTGCATTCTTCTCTGTTGTATATTGTTTGACATGGTCCATGGTCCTTGCTGAGCAGATGAAGGGAGGGGAGGGGTGGGAAGGACTGAGGGGAGAGGGAGCTGTAATTGCTCAGAATTAATATCTCCCCCAACAAAGACATAACAGTTTCATTGACACAGTCAGAACATGGTTCAGATGTCACTGCACACATGGGTGCGCGGGTGTGCGTGCACACACTCACACACACTCACACACAGAGTAGAACACACAGGTAGCAGCTGCAGCTGGATTCAGCCGAGGTTGCCAAAGGCTACAAACTCCATTCTCATGCTGGACATATGGAAGCAGTTTAACTCTTTGAAATCACTGTTCAAGAAGAGCCCTGCCGTCTGCAAGGGGAAATCAGCCTGGAGAAGAGTTTCTTAGTCTGGAGGCATTGGGCTTGATGCTCTCTGCCTTCTGAAGATGGCCTAGAAATATTATTTGCTTCACCTAGAGAAGACCTATTAAAAATGAGAATGGAAGGGTCAGGTTTGCCCATAATCCCAACTCTAGACTTCATTCTTCACTTAGTCTGCCTCTGTCCTATTGGAGGGGGTTCACTTTCTCCTCGGCTCTGAACATTTTTGCTTCATCCTGGGCTTTGAACTAGGTTTTCCAACCAACATACACAGAAAGCAGGAACTAACATTTGCTAATGAAGCAACTTGCTCTGAATAATCTTTCTTCCTTCCTAGCAGGTAAAAATCTTTAGGAGGAATCTTAAAGAGTCACACCACTGCAATCAGAAATTCAGGCTAGGACAAGCAGATGGATAATTCCTGATCTTTCTTTTGTTAAAATATAAAAAGGCAAGGACACCTGTATGATTAGAGATATCAACTTTCAGGGCCCCTAGAGCTCACTCCCAAAACCGATCAACCCCTCTCATGGTATTTTTTTTTACTTCAGTTTTTCTTCATTTTTTCATCAGTGTGCACTGCCAGTAGTCTCTTAATAACTTATAGTTAGAAATTACATTTGCTGCAGACAATTTAAAAGGACAAATGCCTAGCTGATTTGGTCAAAGTGAAGGGGAAAAAATTGCTGTTATTACCGGCGTTTTCTCTTCTCTGCATGCTGTTTGTGTGAGGCTGCAAAGGCAACTTTCTCCGCCTGTGAACTCCGAACTTGAATAGCAACTGCTGGGAAGAGCCGCTCCTCCGAGTATTTTTATATTCACTGGGGAGACGAGTCAGCCAGTGTCAGACAGGATAGGAGCTTACGGTGGCCTGACTCTGTGCCGGCAGCAAAACAACCTGCCTTTCTTTGCACAACCCGCTGATCCCCTCATGGCCTGGATTCTGGTTTCTCCCTCCTCGTGGATGTCTTGTTTATTCTTGGGCGAGTGGGCGGGGGAACTGGAATGCCCCACCCAGGCCTCTGCCTTTGAAGTACCCCATGGGCCCAGTGCCTCCTTTTTTTCTCTTTCCCTACTCCATTCTTCAGTCCTTACTTGTATTTTTTTCTTTTGGGCAAGGATTGGATAATAAATTCATTAATGGTAATCATAATCTGTTTTCATGTTCTCAGACAATCGCAACACCGCTGAATGCCTACTGTGTGCCAGAGATCCCATGGTAGACACTGGGGCTGCAGGGATGAATAGGGTACAGGCTCTGCCTCATTCATTTCACAACTGTCTTCACCCACAGTTGTGACAGGCAGGAGGGGGTCCAGCTGCTGTGGCAGGGCTAGGGGAAGCAATGGGCTCAGGCAGGTGTTCCTCTGGCTACCCAGGACCTCACTCCACATGCATTTCCAGAGAACTCTTAGGACAGCTCGTGGGCCAGTGTGGCTTCCACATTTCTTCCTTCTCCCCAGCCACAGTCCACCTCTCAGGTGCTCTGTGTAGAAGGAAGACCGCCCCCCCCCCATCTACCTTTCTCTGCTGCAAAGGGCTCTTTCAGGGCATAGCCTGGCTTTGGGGTGCTGGTTGGAGAACACTGTTTGAGAACCCACCAACACTTTGCTGCCTGCCTCAGAATCCAGTAATAATCTTGGCACACTGCATGGCTAATACACAGGTGTACCTGATGAGATATCCGTTGTCACTGTTGCTGTGGGGACACCTCCGTTGAGTGGCTGACAATGCAAGTAGGAAATGATGGAAGACGAGAAAGGAAGCAATCAGAAAGTCAAACCAGTGGCGGAGAGGCCACAGCATTTATGTACAAATGTGTGAACCCGGGGGGGAACAAAGGGCCAGAGTAGAAATGACAGGTCTGTGCACTTCACTCGCTCGGCTAGGGAACGCCAGCGAAATGGTGACTGGGGATCCCTGGCAGAGCTAGAAAGGAGACAAACTCAGAATTGGGGAGGTGGTCACAAGATACATGCCCAGGGGCTGGCCACTCACCAAGCGGAGTCCTGCTGGATGCCTTTCAATGAGGGCGGAGCTTCTGAGCTTGCCGATATACAGCCATACCGCAGAGGCTGTGAGTTCAGTTCCAGACCACGACAACCGCAGCAAAGCGAGCTGTAATCTTTTTGCTGGTGGAGGATCCTGCCTTCAGTTTGTAAAAAGCACAACACCTGTGAAGTGCAATAAAGCAAAGTGCAATACAACAAGGTGGTCTGTAACTGAAGAGACAGGCAAGCTGGGCTCCCAGCTGGAAGCCAGTGTGACTGGACGCGGTAGCTGAACCCATCACACCTGACACAGGCCTAAATGCCAATAGATGTTTAAAAACAGCACATGAATTAGAAACTCCCAAAGCACTAATGACAAATGAGGAAGCTTTGCAGGGAAGTTGGTAGAATATTGCTAAACCCACCTGGCTTAAATCCCTAAAACACCCCAAATCTCGGTTTTTCACCAAAATTCTTTTTTCTGTTTGCCTCTGCCCAGTGTTCTCTCCCCAGTTCCCAGTCTCCTCCCTCCACCCCCGCCAGGTTTTCAACCGTGCACCTCCAGTGCCCTGCCCCTGATCTCTGCACCTCACTGGGCAGAGTAAAAGCTTGGGAAAAGCCAGATCTTTAGCCCAAAGCAATCATCAATTATTACTTAATTATGCCCTGGGACTGCTTTGATTCTTCTCTCATTGGCAAATAAACTGGGAATCATCCTAGAGCTGAGTCAGAAGACACTAACACTCCCAGACAGGCCACCAGGGGCCACACACTGCTCTCGGTGGTTCGCAGTTGTCCCCTCTTTGAGAAGCAGCACAGGCGGTGGTCCCGGGCTCTGACTCAGAAGCTATGGGGCCGGGATTCACATCACAGTGTTTACACCTACCAGCCAGGTGTCTTGAGGTAGGTCATTTAACCTTCGTGCCTCAGTTTTCTCATCTGGAAAATGGAATTGGGAATAATGAAGTACATGTAACTGAGATGAGGTTTATAGCAGTTACTGTAAGTAAAGTGCTTAACATGGTGTCTGGTGGACAACAGCTGTGCATGTGGTTGTTACCCTCATACTTTATCTACAGATAAGGAAATAGAGGCCCACAGTCTGATCCAAATCATACAGCTAATGTTTAAGAGAGAATGAAAGCAGGAAAGGAAAAAACAACTCCCTCTCCCTGCAAAAGAGAGAGATTCAAAAACTTATTAAAAACAGATAAAGATAATCAGAGAAAAGAAAAAGTCATAAAGAGATTATGGAAAGAGAAAGAGAAAGGGGCAGAGAATAATGAGCAAAATGAAGCCCTTGGGGTACACCTGCAGCCTTTGGTAGGGACCCCCAAGCCCAGTTTGCTGGCACTGACCCTGCTCAGGGCCTTTGCTGGCTTCCTGTCCATCCCCAGGCTGTGGGGTTGGCCTTCCTCCCTCAGAGATCCCTGAACCATGAGTAGTCACTAGTCAGGGCTCCTGACCCATGGAAGCCCATAAGATTAGATGCTATTTGGAGAATCATTTTATTAAACTATTTTATTGTGATGTATGTTATTTTTAGCCTTTTAGCCCTGATGCTCTATTCTAATCTGATGTGATACTGCGCCGAGTGTGTGAACCCCATGCTCACGTGTATAGTAATAGAATATAGTGCAGCATGCAGAGCAAACAGCTCCCCTTTGGGGAGTTAGTCCTGGTTCTGGTCTACCACTTGCTAGCTGTATAATTTGGAACTAGTTACTTCAGGTTTGTGTGCCTCAGTTTCTTTACCCATTAAAGGAGATTGAAAATAGCATCCTTCAAAGATCAGTCTGAGGATTAACTAAGACCATGTAAAGCTCCATCCCAAGCTTTAGTTATTACTAAAATTTGTAAGTATTTCCAAGGTTAGGAATGGAGGCTTCCCAGAAGCCACACAGATGAACAATGGAGGAGCTAAAATTCAGCCTTTTCTCTCTCACCTCTTCATCCAGTGCTTCTTTTCTACTACCAGGGAGAGATGGGATTAAGAGTCAGTTTTGGGTTTTGATTGTTTTTGTTTTTTTTTAATATGCTGGAGACTCCGTGGGGAATAAACTGGGTTACCAAAGCTCAGAGAATACAGAAGCTCAGTGAGAAAACAGGAAAAACTGTTAATGACTAATTTCCTAAACCATATGTTCTAAGAGGGCAGGGATGACAAGGTCTGTGTCTGTTCACCCTCCAGGTCCAGGGACTGGTGCACAAACACTCAGGTACTTGTCAAAGGAATGGCTGAACTCAGGCAGTGGTGACAGGGGTCCAGAGTTGACTGTGGAGAACAGAGGGGTTGGGTGTGCAGCTGAGAGAGAGGAGTCAACAATGGCTCCTGGGTCCCAGGCATGGGGTGGGGAGGGGCGGGTCAGTCTGGTGGATCCAAAACAGAAAAATAATGGGAGAGTGGCAAATCCAGCTAATAGCAGGAAGTGAATCTTTTCCAATAGTCGGACAAAAAATCCAGTCATTTACCCAGACCTGGCAGAAAGACTGGGCTCACTCAGGTCAGGAAAGTGCAGTGAGCTCTCCACTGGGAGTAGGGTCAGCATGAGGGTAACTGAGAAGAGAATGTGTGGAATGGAAGGTGGAATGGGGCACAGAAGCAGTAAGTCATTCTGATTCTCCTCTGGGGAAGGTAGCCCCAGTTTTCCCTCTCCCTGAGGATTCCAGAGGATACCTGTGGCTATTTTATGGGCTATTTTCCCTCCCCTGCTGGTGCTGTCATATACTGAAATCCCCTCAAGTCAGAGCCCTCCTGACCGGAGCTCAGAGGAGAAGAGAGGGATTCAAAGTGTGGACCTCGAGGGTTTCCAGCCCTTAGGCCTGCACCTCCAGGACCCGCACCCATCAGAACAGCCAGCTACAATCAGCAGCGCTGTACCTTCTCCATCCTCTCTGGGTGATGCTGTCCAAAGGGGGTCTGTGACCCTGTGGCGTCTCCTCTGGAAGGAAATCCAGACTGAGCACAGGTGGTGCCTGCCCACTAGGGAGCACCCTACTCCCCACCACCCACTGCAGTGGCTTCCCGTCACCTTCCCACTGCCATGCTCCTCACCTGATTTGACTGATGCGACCTATCCCTACCGGCTCCCAAAGGAACACTCTGAGTCATGTCCAGCATGCTGGGAAAAAGGCCATTCTTGAAACAAGTAGCAAACAAGGGGATTAAGCAGTTAAAAGAATGGAAACACTGGTTATTAAAGATGGAGACACACCGATTGTGACCCACCTGCAGCTTGTCTCAAAGGCTTGTCTTCCAGAGAAAGACAATTTGATTGAAACTGGGAACAGAGTCTGAGCTTCCCCTAGAGTATGGCTTTTTTGTTTGTTTTAAGATAGGTCTAGATTTGAAGTGTGCTCATTCTAAAATTATACTAACATTTTTTAGTAAGTTTATAAAAATTGCCACATTTTCTGAACATACTCATGTTTGAAATATTTTCTTTGATGTAGCTATTTACAAGAATGTGTGGTGGCTATGGCCGCTGACATGGGAAGACTTTTTTACTTAGATTCTGGGTAGAGAAAGGGCTACTGGATAGCATGACCCCATTTCTGATGAAATACTCAACCATATTCATACATTTGTTTATGCATAGAATAAATATTAGGAGGATATCCGCTCTATTAATGTAGAGGAACCTGCATTTTATATGCCTTTGTACTTTGAAATTTTATAATGCTCATGCATTACATTTATAAATAAAAATAAAAAGTAAGGTGCAGGGTACATGGGATCTCCCTGTATAATTGTTTTGCAACTACTGGTGAATGTACAGTTATTTCAAAATAACACACTGAAAAGAAGAAAGTAAATACATTTCCGCCTAAATGTTTAAAGTTCTGAATACTAAAACCATGGATAGATCCTCTTGGAGGAGCCTGCTGCCATGAGCATGCCCAGCCCATGAGATCTTAACAGCTCGCTCTCTTCACGCTTTCAGAAGGCAGAGAAAAGATAAAAAAGCAGCAGTGAAGGTAGCGTAACAATATATTGCCATGTTGCCCCTTTTTAACAAGGCAAATCTTGCCAAAAGATAGGCGGGTTTCACAACTCAGGCTCCCCAGAACACTCAGGAAGGCGGTGCAAGACCAACACATGAGTAACACAGATAAACATGAAACCCCCGAGCCGCGATGGAAAGCAGTGATAGGCGGCCTTGAGTGCCCTCCAGTGTAAAAGTTCCTAGGGAGGAATAAAGACGGCTGCAGCTCTCTGAATCGCTGAGTCCAAGACTCCTATGCTGGGCTCCTTCAGGTCAGGGTTATCTCCCTGAGGCTGCCATTAACAGATAAATCTTTCCTCGAGTCCCCAACACCTGACCCCCTCTACTCCCCTTCTCTATTTTTTTTTACCACACACATTGTAAGACAAGTAAAAAGTGGCAATGACAAACTAACAAATGACAAAAGGCAGTCTGGAGGAAAAGAGGTGGGGGGAGTGGTGTGTATCTGGAACTAGAGGAGGGTTCACTTGCTTTTGCCAGTCATCATTTTTTCAGGAAACATTTACTGCTTACCTGCCATGTGCAAAGCACGGTACTAGGTGCTGCTGGGCAAAATTACACAGGTCCCTCACTCTGGAGTTGCCTATCATCTGTGGGGTGTGGGGAGGGTGGGGGCAGAATGACACCAGTCACATATTCACACAAGTAAATACAAAATTGCATCTACGATGAGTGCTTTGAAGGAAAAGTACAGTAGTAAGAGCTGTGGGGTAGGGAAAGCCAGAGTCAGGAAAACTGGGAAAGATTTCACAGAAAGAACCAAGGGGAGAACTGGGCACTAATCCTCTCAATGACATTAAAGGCAAGATAATTCTCTTCATTTCACAAAAGTGGATGGGTGTCAAGGCTAAGAAGAAACTAAGTCCTCTGCCCCAGAGTCAGTGTTGGAGCTTGGAATCTAAACCAGGTCTGTTTCTGTAGGTCACACCGTTATTGTCTTAGAAGCTGGCTTCATGTCCTGGGTGCTGGTCTCCCTTAGAAGCAGCTGGCAGAGTGATCACATTCCAAGATTGGAAGGTGGTGGGATGACAGCACTTCCAATTCACCATGTTCTACAGATAGTTCCTTCTTTTAAAAAAATGAAGATGAGAACTGAAAAGTTCCTCTAAGTGTCTTCCAAAACTACTTTTACAATGCACTCAGGAGGATAGAACCATAAAGATAGAACCCCTGCTACCATTTGTTATATTAATAAAGTTTCAGTGAGGTATAATTTGCCTACAGAGTCCTGTTCAAATCCTAAGTGTTGAGTTTCTACAAATGCATTCTCCTGTATAATCCACATTCCTATTAAGATGTAGAACATTTTCAATGCCCTTAGTTCCCTATGAAACTCTCCAAGGCATATCCACTTTCCCTCAGGCCAGGGACCAAACCTTTTCTAATTTCTATCACTGCATATGTGTGCCTTTTCTAGAAATGTATACTCATGGAATCACACAGTAGCTATTTTTTTGTGTCTGGCTTCTTTCACTCAACCTACTGTTTTTGAGCTTTATCCATGCTGTGTGCCATGGTTAGCTTGTTACTTTTACTGCTGAATTGTATTCTATTGTATGAGTACATCACAATTTGTTTATCTATTCTCCTTGTTGATGGACATTTGGGTTGATCCCAGTTTGGGCTATTGTGAGAAAAACTGTGAACACTCATGACAAATTCTTTTGTGGGCCTGCTTTTATTTCTCTTGAGTAAATAAACAATGGAATCGCATGGTCATGAGAGAGATGTATAATTCATAACAAGTTGCCATACAGTTTTCCAGAAGGCTTGTACCATTTTACATGCTCACCAGTAATATGTGAAAATTCTGGTCGTTCCATATTCTCGCTACCTCTTGGTGTGAGCCTTTTTCACTCCACAGTTTTGGTGAGTGTGTAAAGGTATCTCAAAGTGGCTTACTATGCATTTGCTAATGACTAATCATTTTGAGGCCTTTTTCATGTGGACATTCACATATCTTCCTTTATGAAGTATCTATTTAATTCTAATGTCTATTTTTAAGTTGACTTCTCTTTTTATTATTGAGATATAGATGTCCTTTGAAAACTCTGGATACAAGTCCTTTGTTAAATATCTATATTGTGAATACTTTTCACAGTCCATAGCATTTTATTCATTTCATAATAATGCTTTTAATTTTGATGAAATCCAATTTATCAATATTTTCTTTTTATAGTTATTTCTTTCTATATTCTATCTAAGGAGTCTTTGTGTATACAAAGCCAAAAACACATTCTTCTACTTTGTCATAGAAGCATTATACTATTATTTTTTATGTTTAGGTCTATGATCCACCTCAAATTAATTTTGCATATGCTGTGAGGTAAAAATCAGTGTTTTTGTTTTTCATATGGATATCCTATTGTTCCAGAACCAATTGTCAAATAGACTTTCTATTCTCCATTGCATTGCCTTTATAACTTTGGCAAAAATTATTTGACCTTATTTATGTGAATCAATGTCTGGACTATCTATTTGTCTGTGTGTTCTATTGCTAGATTTGTCTTTCCTTTTACAAATCCCACACTGTTTGATCACTATTTTGTTGATCACTATTTGCACATTTATCTTATAAGTAGTGTTTGTTTTGATCACTATTTACAAATCCAAACTGTCTTGATCATAACTTTGTTGATGGTGTCATTTGCACAAAGAAACCATCAATGAAATAAAAAGGGAACCCAAGGGAAAACATATTGCTAATGATACACCTGATAAGAGGTTAATTTCCAAAATATATAAAGAACTTATACAACTCAACACCAGGAAGACAATCCAATTTAAAAAAGGGTAGTGTCTTATAATTTTCCACGTGTAGGTGTTTTACATCTTTGGTTAGGTTTATTCCTAGGTATTTTATTCTTTTTGAAGAAATTGTGGATTGGATTATTTTCTTAATTTCCTTTTCTGTTACTTTATTTTTGGCATATAAAAATGCAACTGATTTCTGGATATTAATTCTGTGTCCTGCCACTTTTCTGAATTTGTTTATTAGTTCTAATAGTTTCTCAGTGAAATCTTTGGGGTTCTCTAGGTACAGTATCATGTCACCTGCAAATAAAGACAATTTTTCTGCTTCCTTTCCAATTTGTATGCCTTGTATTTCTTTTTCTTGTCTGATTGCTGTGGCTAGGATTTTGCATACTCTGTTGAGTAAGAGAGGTGAAAGCAGACATCCCTGTCTTGTTCCCAATCTTATAGAGAATGCTTATAGCTTTTGCCCATTGAGTATGATGCTGTCAGTGAGTTTGTCATATGTGGCCTTTATTATATTTAGGTATGTTCCCTCTATTCTCACTTTGCTGAGAGTTTTTATCATAAATGTATGCTAGATTTTATGGAATGCTTTTTCTGCATTTATTGATATGATCATGTGGTTTTTATCCTTTATTTTTTTCCTGTGGTGAATCACAGATAGTGATTTGTGAATGGTGTACCAGCCTTGCATTCCCAAAATAAATCCCACTTGATCATGGTGTATGATCTTTTTGATGCATTGCTGTATTCAGTTTGCTAATATTTTGTTGAGGATTTTAGCATCTATGTTCATCAGGGATATTGGCCTATAATTTTCTTTCTTTGTGGTGTCTTTATCTAGTTTTGGAATTAGGATAATGCTGGCCTCATGAAATGAGTTTGGGAGCCTTCCATACACTTGAATTTTATGAAATAGTGTGAGAAGGAGAGGAGTTAGTTCTTGGAATGTTTGATAAAATTCTCTTTTGAAGCCATCCAGTCCAGGGCTTTTGTTTGTTGAAAGTTTTTTTTTTATTACTGCTTCAATTTCACTAGGTAAAATCTGTCTATTCAGATTATCTAATTCTTCCTGATTTATATGGGAGGATTGTATGTTTCTAGGAATTTATCCATTTCATCCAGTTCTCTAGTTTGTTTGAAAGAAACTGAAGAAGATCTAAATAAGTGGAACCACATACTGTGTTCATGTATAGAAAGAATTAACATCATTAAAAGTCTATATTGCCCAAAGCAACCTATAGATTCAATGCAATTCTTATCAAGATTCTAATGACATATTTCAACTAGAACTAGAACAAATATTTTAAAAATGTAAATGGAACCACAAATAGCCCCATATAGCAACAGCAATCTTGAGAAAGAAAAACCAAGTTGGAGGAGGCATACGACCTAATATCAAACTATACTGTAAAGCCATAGTAATCAAAACAGCATGGTAGTGGCATAAAAACACATAGTAAATCAATGGAACAGAATAGAGAGCCCAGAAATAAACCTACACCTTTATAGTTAATTAATATTCAACAGAGGAAGCAAGCACATACAATGGACTAAACACAGTCTATTCAATAATTGGCACTAGGAAAATTGGACAGACACATGCAAAAAAAAATGAAAATAGACCATCTTCTTACACCACATACAAGAATAAATTCAAAATGGATCAAAGACTTAAATGTTAGATCTGAAACCATAGAAATCCTAGAAGAAAGCATAGGTAGCAAAATCTTGGACATTGCTCGTAGCAATTTTTTATTGGATATATCTACCCAGGTAAGGGAAACAAAAGGAAAAAAACAAACAAATGGGACTACATCAAACTAAAAATTTTTTGCACAACAAAGGAAATCATCAACAAAATAAAAAGACAACCCACAGAATGAGAGAACACATTCACTGATACATCTGATAAGGGGTTAATACCAAAAATTTATAAAGTAGTTACAAAACTCAATACCAAAAAAAAATCAAACAACCCAATTAAACAGTAGACAAAGGACCTGAATAGACACTTGTCCAAAAAGGACCTACAGATGGCCAATAGACATATGAAAAGATGCTCAACATCACTAATGACCAGAAAAATGCAAATTAAAACCACAATGAGATACCATCTCACACCTGTCAGAATGGCCATCATCAATAAGTAAACAAACAACTAGTTCTGGCAAGGATGTAGAGAAAGGGGAACCCTTTTGCACTGTTGGTAGGAATACAAACGGATGCAGCCACTATGGAAAGCATTGTGGATATACCTCAAAAAGTTAAAAATTTATCTGCCTTTTGACCCAGTGATTCCACTTCTGGGAATATATCTGAAGGAACCCAAAACACTAATTTGAAAGAACATAAGCACCCCTACATTCATTGCAACATTATTTACAATCACTAAGGTATGGAAGCAGCCCAAGTGTCCATCAATAGATGAGTGGATAAAACAACTATGGAACATTTACACAATGGAATGCTACTGGAAAAAAAGAAAAAAATTTTACCCTTTACCCATCCATGCAACAGCATGGATGGACCTGGAGAACATCATGCTAAGTGAAATAAGCCAGCCAGAGAAAGAAAAATACCATATAATTTCACTCATATATGGAATCTAATGAACAAACTGAACTAACAAAGAAAGTGAGGATGGACTCATAGACGGAGAGCAGGATGAGAGCTGGCAGGGGGCAAGTTAGGAGTGGAAGAATTGAGCAAAAAGGAAGAAGGACTCGTGGACATGGACAACAGTATGGTGATTGCTGGGGGGAAGGGGGTATATGGGGACTAAGGGGTAATGGAAAAAAATACAATAAAGATTGTTTTTAAAAAAGGAAAAAGGTCCTAAATAGGCACTTCTGCAAAGAGGGCATACAGATGACCAATAGGCATATGAAAAGATGGTCAATGTCACGAATCACCAGAGAGATGCAAATTGATACCACAAGGAGATATCACCTCACACCTGTCAGAATGGCCATCATCAATAAGTAAAAAACAAGTGCTGGCAAGGATATGGAGAAAAGGGAACCCTCATGTACTATTGGTGGGAATGCAGATTGGTTTAGAAACTGTGGAAAATACTATGGCATTTCCTCAAAAAATTAAAAATGGAACTAACTGTCTTTTGACCCAATGACCCCACTTCTGGGAATATAAACTTGGAATCCTAAAACACTAGTTCAAAAGAATATACGCACCTCTACATTCACTGCAGCATTATTTACAATAGCTAAGATCTGGAAACAGCCCAAGTGCCCATCTGTAGATGAGTGGTTAAAAAAACTGTGGTACATTTACACAATGGGATACTACATAGCCATCAAAAGAAGGAAATCTTACCTTTTGCAACAGCATGGATGGACCTGGAGATTATTATGCTAAGTGAAATAAGCCAGTCAGAGAAAGACAAATATCATATGATGTCACTTATATGTGGAATCTAATAAATAAAATAGGCTGATGAGCAAAACAGAAACAGAGGCATAGAAACATGGAACAGACTGACAGCTGTCAGAGGCAAGGGACAGGGTAGGGACTGGATGAAAAAAGAAGGGGTTAGCAAAAGACATGTACACATAATGCAGAGACATAGACAACAGTGTGGTGATGGCCAGAGGGAAATGGGGGTGGGGGCTGGGTAGAGGTGGGCAAGGGGGTGGAAATGGGATGGAAAGAGACTACTTGGAGTGATGGGCACACGATACAAGGGGCAGATGATGTTTTATTGAGATGTACACTTGAAACCTGTATGGTTTTGCGAACCAATGTCACTTCAACACATTCAATTAAAAATTTTTGGAAAAAATAAAGAAGTATAAGTCTATCAACTTTGTTTTTCTTAAATAAATTCAAGGTGGATAAAAGACTTAAATATAAGTCATGACACCATAAAAGCCCTAGAGGAGAACATAGGCAGGAAAATCTCAGATATTCCACACAGGAATATTTTCACTGATATGTCCCCTAGAGCAAGGGACAGAAAGAAAAGAATAAACAAGTGGGATCTCATCAAAATAAAAAGTTTCTGCATGTCTAAAGAAAACATCAGCAAAATGAAAAGAGGACCAACCGTATGGGAAAACATATTTGTCAATGATACCTCTGACAAGGGTTTGATCTCCAAAATGTATAAAGAACTCACAACACTCAACTCCACTCCACTCCACTCCACTCCATGAAGACAAACAAACCAATTAAAAAAGGAGCAAAGGACCTGAACAGACACTTCTCCAAGGAGGACATACAGAGGATCCAGAAACATATGAAAGGATGCTCAGCATCACTAGCCATCAGAGAGATACAAATTAAAACCACAATGATATACCACTTCACACTGGTCAGAATGGCTATAGTAACCAAATCAACAAACAACAAGTGTTGGAGATGATATGGAGAAAAGAAAACCCTAGTACATTGTTGGTGGGAATGCAGACTGGTGCGGCCACTGTGGAAAACAGTATGGAATTTCCTCAGAAAACTAAAAATGGAACTACCTCTGACTGGTAATATCACTGCTGGGATTATACCCTAAGAACCCTGAAACACTAATCCAAAAGAACCTATGCACCCCAATGTTCATAGCAGCACAATTTACAATAGCCAAGTGCTGGAAGCAACCTAGGTGCCCATCAGCAAATGAGTGGATAAAAAAACTGTGGTACATTTACACAGTGGAATACTCTCTCCCTCTTTTTCTCCCTCCCTTCTTCTCTAAAAATAAATAAAATCTTTTAAAAATCATAAATGAGTCAAATTTTGTCAAATGCTTTTTTCTGCATCTATTGAATTGATCACAGGACTTTTCTCTGTTAATCTCCTAATGCTGTGAATTAATAATTAGTTTTGAAAACAAAGAAATTTTGCATTCTTGTGATAAATCCATTGGTGAAATATTATATTGTTAAATTTGATTTGCTACTCTTTTAGGACTTTTGTATCTGTGTTCATAAGAGACATTCATTATAATTTTATTTTCTTGTAATCACCTGGCCTGTTTTTTAGATCAGCATGATGCTAGACTCGTTAAATGAGCTGAGAAGAGTTCTCTTTCTATGTTTTCTGGAAAATATTGTGTGAGAGTGGTGTTATTTCTTCCTTAACTGTTTTATAGAATTCACCAGTGAAGCCATCTGAGCCAGAGTTTTCTTTCAGGAAAAGGATTAAATTAAATTCAATGTCTTTAGCAGCTACAGGTTATTCAGATATCCTATTTTTTATTGTATCAGTTTTAATAAAATATGTTCTAAAAATGTATCCATTTTATCTAAGTTGTTAAATTAATTGGCATAAAGTTATTTATAATAGCCCCTTATTATTGTTTTAATGTCTGTGGGGATCTGTCAAAATGACTCTTCTTTAATTCCTGAATTAGTAGCTCCTTTTCTCTCATTTCCTTCTTTAATCAGTCTACCTGATCATTTTTATTAATTTTTTTATTAATCTTCTCAATCAACCAAATTTGATGTTTTTTATTTCCTCTATTGCTTGTATGTTTTCTATTTCCATGTGTTTCCACTCTTATTTTTAGAATATCCTTTTTAAAAATTAATTTTGGGTTTACTTTTCTCTTCTTCTCCTACGTCCTTTTTTTTTCTTTTTTTTTATTGTTGTTCAAGTACAGTTAAAGTTGACCAGAGATCATTGATTTTGTGATTTATTCTTTCACACACAGTCACTGAAATTTACCAATTTCCCTTAATTTTAATCACTGCTCTAGCTATACCCAACAAATGTAAATATATTGCCTTTTATTATCACTTATTCGAAAATATTTTCTAATGCTCCTTGTGATTAACTTTTTTAATTTCATAGATTATATACTGTGTTTTTAACTTTGAAACTATTTGGATATTTTCTAGATAGCTTAATTTTATTGATTCCTAATTTAATACTGTATGGTCACAGAACATTCTTTATGTAATTTCATTCCTTTTAACTTGCTGAGACTTGCTTCATGGTCTGAAGTAGAATACCATGACTCCTGATTTTAGAGAGGAGACTTTACAAAGCAGTATCGAAACCTCTTGCCCATCCCATCCTGTTCCCACCGTTTCCACATTCTGGTCTCTAAGGTTTTCATCTTGCAGAGACACCTGCAAGAGCAAAACTCCAATCCTTGTCTTCCTTCCAGGATTCTCTTTCTTTTATGTAAACTAGACTTTATAGTTCCTCAAAGATGTGCAATCAGCTCGATCCACTGAAAGACAGTTTTTAGAAATATATTCTAAACCTGTAAGGAAATGGTATCTGGTAGTAAGTTTATGTTTCAAAATATCATAGAAGAATACATGGACTAAGAATAATAATTATTTCTTTAACATTTCCACCAGTGATTTGCATCTTGAATAGCCCCTGAAAGAGGCCATCCCACAACAAAGAGAGTCTTGAATAATTTTGTGAGGACGTAGGTTTTGTTCACAACCCCAAATATCAGTTTACAACATAACATTTAGTGGGTTTAAGGTAAAAATACTACCATTCCATTTTCTCAAAAGTATGTTTCTGTTCCTACTTAGCTGGATAACAGTAAAATGTCTAAAAGGCTAAAATCGGAATGAAATGTAAAAATCACTAGATCCCACTGATTCCAGGTCTATTCTAATTTCTGGGCACAAGGAAGATGGCACTTCCAAGACTTCCTACAGTTAGGCAAGGCCATATAACTAGTCTGGCCAATGACATACAAGCAGAAGTTACATACATCACTTCATACTAAGGTAATAATGAATAGTTCACAGGCAGCCTTTCAACAACTTCTTTCCCTGACTTGGTGACAAATGACACTCCAGGTAATGGAGCCATTGCAATTTTAAGTTCCTGAATGGCTATGCGAATGCCCTCACCCAAGTCCAGCCACATTAGATATATAGCAAGAAGTAAACTTTATTTTGCTAAGCCACTGTGATTTCAGGGTAAAATTGTTGCAACATAACCCAGCTCCTTGCTACTCCAAGTGTCATCCCTGGACCAGCGGGCTCAGTATCACCTGGAAGCTTATGAGAAATGTAAATACAGATTATACTCCAGACCTACTGAATCAGAATTTGCATATTAAGAAGACCTCCAGGTAATTCATCTATTAGCTTGCTAGGACTTTCATAACAAAGTACAACAGTGTAAGGAGATTAAAACACAGAAAGTTACTTTCTCCCAGTTCAGAGGTCTGGAAGTCCAACATCAAGATGTTGGCATAATTGATTTCTCCTGAGGCCTCTCTTTTTGGTTTGCATGTGGCAGCCTCCTTATTGTCCCTTCATGTGGCATTTTCCTTGTGTGCATGCATCTCTGAGATCTCTTGGTTATCCTAATCTCCTTTTCTCTTAAGGACACTAGTCATATTAAATTAGAGCCTGCTCTAAGAGCCTCAGTTGAACTAAATTATTTCCTTAAAGGTGCTATTTCCAAATACAGACACATTCTGAGGCATTGCAGTTTAGGGCCTCAATATATGGATTTGGGATGACACAATTCAGCCTATAAAGATTTGTATGCACATTAAAGTTTAAGAAACACAGAACTAACCTATCTGAAATGTACAGCAAGTCCTCCTGAGACTATAAAATGACTACTGTGGTCTGATTTGTCCTTAACATGGAAATAACAAGGCTCCTTCTGACTTTGGATCTCTTACCATCCTTTAGACTCACCTTCTGCCATTTTTTTAAGAAAATAATCCTCAGATTGCCATCATATTCTGCTTCCAAGATTTGATAACAAATCAGTGGCACATCTTCTGAAATGCAGATTTCATTTTGGTAGTATGGTTTTGACATCACAACATCAATTCAAAGGCTAAAGAATCCTTATTGGATGTTTCCAAAATAAACCAAGAAGGCACATTATTTTCTTTTGCAAAAATCCAAGCTCTACCGAATGGCAGGCCTCACACAAGCTAGCTTACTGCCTGAATGTTAGTCATCCAGACTAGACAGACATCTTCACTCTGGTGCCAAAATCTACATGCTGAGGCCTAAATTTAGATTTAGAAGGTGACTATACAAAGTTTAAAAACATACTTTGCCATTCCAAACTCACAGACTCTTGGGGAATGTAAGAATGTAGTCCAATTATGTCCCAGGGCATGGGCTGGCTTCACAACACGCCCTTCAAGCAGATGCTTGGACTAGATGCACGAACAGCTCTAAGGTGAGGAGTCCACTGCATTCCAAGCCAGCCCCCTTCCCCTTCCCCTTCCCGCAGAGCTGACTTCATCTATTGTCATCCTTGTGGTCATCTCCACTGTTTCCCGTTCTTCCTCTTGGGTCATACAGATTTAGTCCTTTTTCATAGAATTGCCTTTTGTATAGTTGAACTTTGCTATTATAATATCTTGCAGTTTTCTGTTTCCCCGGTTAACCACATCTATGTAGTCTTAGAAGGGAAAAAAAGGGAAAAAATCAAATACTTTAAAAAATCTTAACACTATACTTCATTAAAATGTGAACAAAACAGGGGATCCCTTATAAAACAACCATTCTATGACTCTGAGCATCGATTCTGCATTTTCAATTGACAGGTAATTTGGCCTTATTTTAAAATGTCACAAATTGCAAGTCCAGAATGCCACTAAACTCAGAGCACTGACCACGGGTGCAAAGCGCAATGGTCTAGAGCTGTACTGTCCAGGATGGCAGCCGCCAGCCACACGTCCGACTGCAGTCAGGCAGCCCTTGGCTTTGACTCAAATTCTGCCACTTGGAAATGTTACTACTTTAACCTCTCAGAGTCTCAGTTTTCTCTTCTGTAAAATTGGAATAATAATAAAACTCACTGTATATTACCAATTCTTGTGATGAGTTCCTGTAATAATGTATATACTGTGTGTAATAGAATGAAGACATGTTCCTCATGAGGAGCAGAGAGATCAAGTTACAGGACTAACATGAAGCATAAGGTTAGGGGCAGACGATTCAAAACCTATGCAATTTCGTAACCAGAGGACCATCAGACTCGATGATCACTGATAGCCAGGGAGATAACTTGGACTCGCCAGGAGGCACCTCGGCATAGCTGGAAGCTGTCATCTAAGATACTAAAAAAATGCACAAAATAATAGAGTGGAAATGATAGAAAAGAGAGCCAAGCTGATAAGAGATGAAACAATGCAATTACAAGTGGAGTTGTAAGCCAGTGAAGGTGGGCCTAGGATGCATACAAACCTGCCATGAGCTGGAGGCCATGCAAGCAAAAGGTGGAAGTCCAGGGGTCAGTTTCCATTGTGAATATTTAAGAAGATAGCTGATAGGGCCCCTGCTGCCAGTGCAATGGCAAGCTAAGGGTTTTTCTCACTTGCACTGAAGATTAGCAGTCTGCTCTCATTATTCCAGGTCCCTTTGCTAAGGATGAATTGTGTGTGAACAGACGTAATCTCCCCACTATACCAATATCATTTCCCTTTGCCCAACTGTGCCTGAGCTAATCCACATTTACAGAAACATGCCTCATAGCAGAGAAGACCACAGGGGAAAGGGAACTAGGTTCAGAATCAGAAGAACCCAAAGTCAAGTCCTGGCCTTGCCACAAACTAGCTTGTCAACTGCATATATCGTTCAGCCTCTCTGAGCCACAAGGCCCTCGCCTGGAGGAGAATGATGTCATTCCACAGCCGTTGGCTGCATGGAGTGTTAGGAGGGCCAGATAAGCTGCACAAGTCAAAAGTTCCTGGGAGGATGGAGTTTGGATGAGGTCAGTTTGTCTCCTCTGTGAGGGAGATGGGGAGACACGGGTGTCACTAGCTGTGGCTCAGCTCTCCAAGTTCCAATGTAATTCAGGAGGCAGAGGGTCCACCTCTGCTCCCTTCTCCTGGCATCGCCAAAAACCCCAACCCCAACCATGCCTCCGTTCTTGCTGTCCCCCAGGGGACTCTGGAACCTTGAACAGGTGTAAGGATCTCTATCAAAGGACTCCACAGAAATATGGGCCCATGGAGGCTCATTTTATTTATTCATTTTACCGTAATCTTACACATGGAGCAACTCTTGGAAAAAGTCTCCTTCCCTCCCTGTCTTTATTGTGCCCCCCCCCAGGTCAAATCCATTCATGAGGCCCAGCTGGGGCCCCTGACTCCAGACATAACTCCTCCCCCATCGACTGTTAAGGTCAGCGTTTCAGAAGGGACCCATTTCCTCTGCTTTGTTTCATCCCAACGCAAAGACATGGCAGAGGAGAAAAGTGACTCAATACTGCTCCAACTAAAGTGTTTTTGGAGACAAGAGGCCAATTTTCCACTAGTTTTTTTAATGTCCATGGCTTGAGAAAGGAGCCTTTTTTCTGGTACCACTGCCCTTCAGCATTCCATCCTTCATTCTCCTCCACCTAATTTCCCCGCTTGGCTCACCTCAGACCAAATCCACAGACAGAGAATAGCAACCTCCTGCCCTGCCAGGGAAACGTCATTCCCACAGGTACAAAGGAAACACGCCCATCAGCTTGCTGTTACACAGAAGGTCACAGCCCGGACAGAGAAACTAAAAGATGCCAGAAGGCTGGCTTCTCGGTACTCTTTGTTTCCCGGGTGTCACTGTGGAGGGGAAGACACATGAGGGTCCGAAAACATGGGTCTGCCCCTACACCTACCAGCAGCTGTGTGAACTGGGGTAACACAGGTCTCCATCTAAGCTCCTCATACAAAAAGTGAGGGTGGTAATGATAATGACAATAATGATAACTATCATTTAATGGAAACTGACAACATACCAGGGACTGTGCTATGCTTTCTACACATATTTCCTCACTGATGTTATTTATCCCATTTTCACAGATACTGAAACTAAAGCTAATTGCATATGAGTAAGTCCACCCAAGGTCATGAGTTTCTTTGGAGAAGTTCAATTTGCATTCAGCTCCGTCTGCCCTGATACCTGTGTTGGAACCCTCTGTGTCTATAATCATCATTTCTTCTCTGAAGAAAGACTCCTTTGGCCTTCTCTAACCAAATTTGACCAAGTAACTGTAATGCATACTTTCCTCTGTCATTTTCACTTTTCACACTGCAGGTATGTTTGCTGGCCTGTGTCTCCTGTGAGACCTCAATCACATCCTCCTCAGGTCAGAGTCTCAACAACATATAGCCAGAGAAGCTAGCAGAGTTCTTGGTACATAATAGGTAATAAAGATTTAATGAGTTAGCAAATAGGTTGTGCACATCATATTTCAGAGTGTAAACTTGGAGTTTAAGTACTGACACCCACCATCCCTGCATAGTGGCAATGAAGCAAAACCATTCTGGGCTCTATTCCTCTGGGTTCAATTGCCCACCACCAATGAAAAAAATAAAAATAAGAACACCGTGACTACCAATGACAGCATCTTATGAAAAGGGAAGGAACTATTTATTCAAAAGTTATACAGGATTAAAGTAAGGGCAGAATTTTTCCATTAAATCCCACTCCCTTAAAAACAAAAGAAACACCCACAAACATGCACAGTCCTGCCTCCCCTTGCCAAACCAGGCCAGTCAGAGGTACTCTCTCAGGAAAAGAAACAGAAGTCTGTACCTCAGCATTCCCCCAGTCTCAGTTCAGCATTTCCGGCTTTTCCCAGTAATCTGTGCTTGGCTAGGCTCCTGCTCTTATTCTGAAACCACATGGCCCCTCCTCACAGTGGGCCAGTGGCGGTCCTTCTGCATCCTTTCAAACCTCATGGCCAAGCCCGCTCCCAAGCCACATGGTCCAGAGCTTCTCCTTCCCAAGTCACATGGTTCAGGGGGCATGGCTGTCCCACACTCAGGTTTAAACCCCAGCGCAGATCTTCCTCTGTAACCCCATTTCCAACTGCTCCCACAAAGGGTTACACCTGGCCATTCCCGACTGCCATTGTTAGTCCAGGCAGGCTCGGTCCTGTGATGTGGGAAGTCTCCTACTGGCTCAGGTGCAGTCACTGGGGGCCACCTCCCAGCTGCATCATGGGTTAGAGTCGTGTCCATCTCCCTGACTCTGAGCACAGCACGAAAAGGCACAGCTATTAGCATTACTAAAACACTGGCCAAGTTCTTTAGCTATGCAAAGTAACTCTCAATGGCCCTGCTCTTCTTCCCCTTCCTCAACCAGGTTAGTGGGGAACTTCCCATTTGGGGGGAACCTCTAGCTCAGTACCCTGTTAGTTATTCAGCCCCTAACCTTTGCTGATGGGGAAGGGTGGGCAATAAGTGGCACTCAATAATTTCTGTGTGATTAAAAAGAGAATGGTTAGTTAAAACACTGATTCAAAAGAACATAAGCACACCTGTGTTCACTGCAGTGTTATTTATAATCTCCAAGATATGGAAGCAGCCTAAGTGTTCATCAGTAGATGAGCAGATAAAACAACTATGGGACATTTACACAATGGAATGCTACTGGGCCATAATAATTTTTTTACCCTTTGTGACAGTATAGATGGACCTGAAGAACATTATGCTAAATGAAATAAGCCAGTCAGAGAAAGACAAATATTGTATGATTTCACTCATATGTGGAATCTAATGAACAAACTGAACTAACATGCAACACAGAGCCAGACTCATAGACGGAGAATACATGACAGCCAGTTGCAGGGGTGGGAGGTTAGGCTGTGGAGGGAATGAGCAAAAAAGAAAAAAGACTCCTGGACAAGGACAACAGTGTGTGATTGCTGGGGGGAGGGGATATACAGAGGCTGAATGGTAATGGAAAAAAAATTATAAAGATTACATTTTTAAAAAATGAAAAAAAGAAAAAAAGAATGTTTAGTTCAAACCACATTATTTTAGGTCACTGCTATGCACTTCTTCAATATATTTCGACTTAAAGGTGGTAAGTTATAAAGAAAAACACCCAGAAAAAATGCATAGCTGAATAAGATATGGATTTCCAATAAAAGGATAGAGAGTTAGATACAGATTGTAGAGAGCACTTCTATGAAAAATGTGCTTTAATCTGATTTTATGCGGCTTGAGGAATTTATTTCCATATTACTGCATGGTATTAAAATACCCCAAATAGACAAATCTTTGGTTACACCAAGAAAGCAGTTCAGTGGTAACTATGGGCTAACACACATCCACAGCCAGTGCAGCCATGTACACTGAGAATATAAGAAGCGTTCCTTCCCCCCCCCCCCCACCGCCGCTCCCCCTAGGCACAGTGAATGTCTACCAGGGTAGGATCACCTTCCTCTAAGCAGATTTCATAGCTCCAAACCTCAAATCATGTGTAACCATTAGGGAAAATATAGGGCAGAGCCAATTAAAAAATAAAAAGTATCCTCAAGCTCACAAAAATCACATAACTATCCTGCAACACTTAACCTTTTGATCATTTGGAAAACCTGATACCAAGGCTCAGAAACTGCCCCAAGTGCATTATAAACACGGTGCCTTTACTTGTATAAACTCTCTCTTTGAGAACGTGTTTCCACAATACCTGCATAGGGAGAGACGGGTGCAGGGAGAGGTAGAAATGCAGCAACAAATATTACTGTTATTGTCTTGATCTGAGTTCATTAACTGTTACTTTTACATTCATTGGTTTTAAAGTTGTTAAGGGAAAATTATTGTTTTACTTGTAGAAATGCCCAGCAGTATTGCGACACTTTTCCTTTTGGAGTGCCTACCTGCGGAAGCGTCAAGCACGCAAACCACTAGTAGTAATCCGAGGACCAAGTTAACACCAGACTGCCCTCTGGCCCCAAGGCATATCACTTAGTCATTTTGATGCTCAATATTCCATCCGTAAAAGGGGCTGTGTGCCTACGTCGGGATTAGCCAGAATTTGAAAATCACTCTGAAAAAGATATTTAGCTCCTTAGTCAAAACCATAATATAAATACTAATAGGTATTTGGGAGAGTTAACACTGAGCCTGGAAACATTTTCCCCATTCACTCTTTTCCCATCTCCCAACTCCCATATCAGTGCCATCCCTGTGCACTTGGTAGCATCCGCTCCTTCCGTGGACTTCTCACGTTACTTACCGAGAAAGCACGTGTCTCCTGCCAAGTGCTCTCAGGTTTCATCCCCAAACACAGATCCAGCATGGGAACCCAAGTAGAGAGAGAAGGGCGCTTTGACAGAAGTAAAGAATGAAATTGTAATGAATGTTTCATGGAGGCTGACAACCACAGGGAGAAAGGCAGCAAAGGAGAGAGACATGGAAAGGGACCCACCAGTGGAGACATGAAGGACGGTCCACACAGCAGAGGTGAGGAGAGGAGATGGAGGAGCTCAGTGCTAGGGACCGGGGCCTGCATGTGAACAATGGCTTTCGAAAAGTTAGTTCATAAAATATTACTTACAGAAATCAGACTGCATTCAGCATCTCTTCTACAAAAGCAAAACCTTTTTATTATTTCTTTCAATCCAAGTAGAGAAATGAGACAAAAGAGATAAGCAAATAATTAATAATCACCAGAAATAACCACTAGAGTATAACCTGCCAGACATATTCTTAGTTTGTTTAGGTTTTTGTCTTTTACACAAAAAGAGATCATGTTTTACCTACTGTCTTATTTTTTCACTTAACAGCACATCAAGAAGAGCTTCCCATATCAGTAAACATACATCAAGATAATCATTCTTAATGGTAGTCTCATTTTTCACTGCGTAAATGAATGAGATTTCATTTAACCAGTCTCCTGTTGGACATATAAGTGGATTGCTTTTATGGCAATTATAAATAACACCTTATCGATTAGCTTTCACTATGTAACAAATTAACCCAAGACTTCATAACTTAAAATAAAAACCATTTTTTATGTTCATGTTTCTTTGAGGAAACCTGGAGTCGTGGCAAGGCTGAAAGGACGGGGCCTCTCTCCATGGGGTCCCTCCTCCCGTCGTGGGCAAGGCTGGGCTCCTTCACCCAGCGGCCTCCGGCTCCCTGACAGCAACTCCAGTGCACGCGTGCTTTTCACACCTCTACCTCCAACACATGCATGAATGTCTCATGAGCCCATCCAGGTCACATGTTCAGCCCAGTCTGAAGGGATGGAGAAACAGATCCCACTGCTTGTGGTAGGAGAACTTGCAATGTCCCATTCCAAGAAGTGCACACATAAGGATGGAGAAATTTTTGCCCATTTCATGATCCTCCCCAGCTGCTATTAAATATCCTCTCAAATACTGCCAGGCACACTTACCTGATTATTGATATGGCATACATTCCTAAAAGATGAATTAATTATTCCATAGAGTAGGAACATTTTATTTTTAAAATATATTTTATTAATCATGCTATTACAGTCATCCCAATTTTCTCCCTGTGCTCCCCTCTGCCCAGTACCTCCATTCCCTCCAGCAACGCCCTCTTAGTTCATGTCCATCCGTTGTGCATGTAAGTTCTTTGGGTTCTCCATTTCCTATACTATTCTTGACATCCTCTGTCTATTTTGTATCTATCAATTATGCTTCTTAATCCTTGTACCTTTTCCCTGTTCTCCCCCTCCCCACTTCCAGCTGATAACCCTCTGAATGATCTCCATGTCTATGACTCTGTTCCTGTTCTGGCTGTTTGCTTACTTTGTTTTTTTAGATTCAGTTATTGATAGTTGTGAGTTTGTTGTCATTTTAATGTTCATAGTTTTGATCTTATTTTTCTTAAATAAATCCTTTTAACATTTCATGTAATAAGGGCTTGCTAATGATGAACTCCTTTAGCTTTACCTTCTCTGGGAAGCACTTTATCTGCCCTTCCATTCTAAATGAAGGCTTTGCTGGATAGAGTAATCTTGGATGTAGGTCCTTGCTTTTTATGACTGAATACATCTTGCCAGTCCCTTCTAGCCTGCAAAGTTTCTTTTGAGAAATCATCTGATGGTTTCATGGGAACTCCTTTGTAGGCAACTATCTCATTTTCTCTTGCTGCTTTTAACATTCCCTCTTTATCTTTAACCTTTGGCATTTTAATTATGTTTGCTTGGTGTGGTCCTCTTTGGGTCCAACTTGTTTGGGATTCTTTGTACTTCCTGGACTTGTATGTCTATTTCCTTCACCAAATTAGAAAAGTTTTCTTTCATTATTTTTGCAACTAAATTTTCAATTTCTTGTTCTTCCTCTTGTCCTGGCATCCCTATAATTCAGATTTTGATACATTTGGAGATGTCCCTGAGGCTCCTTATACTATGCTCATTTTTTAAAAAATTCTTTTTCTTCTTGATGTTACTTATGGCTTTCATAGAACTACAAAACTAACACTTAAAAATAAAATGCGAACCCCATGAAAGTCAAATGAACACACTAATATAACAGGTGATATTCTTTGGTTGATGCCAAATGACTGGTTTACCTCAGATGGTCCTGATGGCATGGGCAGGTGCCTTTGAGCTCCCCACGGCAACACTGGAAGGGCCTGGTGATGTCTCTGCCATCATCATTCCAAAGCCTGATGCAGTGTTGTTGGCATAAGCTCAGCACATACATATTACTACACATTTAGTTGCCTAGTTTTCTTTTCTAATTAGCCTGGACCATTTGCCACAAGCATAGTCTTAAACACTAACAAAAACATGCAGCAAAACATTAATGCACACACATGCACCAAAGTACCATGTTGATCTCAAGACAATTATAATTTTTCACTTTTTATAGGGTCATTGAAAGAAAACCAGGGATGCTAAGATTCCTGTAGAGAACTCACTTAACCAATGATGAGGAGTCACTGGGCCCCAGGCAGTTGCAGATGCTGTAGACACAGTGATGAACTAGACAGTGCACTGCCACCCACAGGTGGAACCGAGGGTTTGCTTCTCCACTGCAGAAGACATGGAACTGGGAGGGAGAAACACGTGAAAACACGACCTGGATTCTAAAGGATCTTTATACATTTTTCGCATGATAATACTTTGAAATTCTTAAATCAACTACATGCTTATTGTTAAAGAATTGCAAGTGATACAGAATTCTATAAAGTATTTTAACTGAAAGCAACCCCTCTCTCAATACTCTCTAGGCCCCCTCCCCAGTGGCTACAACTGTGTTAACATGAACCTTCCAGACTTTTCTATGAACTTGGAAAACTGAAAAATTTCATTCTATAAGCACCATTCTGTATTTAGCCTCTGGCCTTCTCCACACAGTGGTGTTTTCTAAAAGGTGTCCTTCTTACATGAGAGAATCCTCAAAGACTCAAGTTAACAGGGATCACAGAGACAGAATTGGGCAAAACTCATGTGTGGTATAGCATCATTACCATGTCCTAAGTTGTATGAAAAGGGCTAAACACACTATGTGTAAAACACCTGGCATACAGTAGGCACTTAATAAATACTGACTGCTATTATTATAATTTAAAATAGTGGTTGTTCTTGAACCCTCACTGGCTTTTCTAGGTGTCATATACTATGTTGTGATTATGATGTGTTGGCAGTTCTTTTTCTGACAATCCTGAAAAGAATGTCCTTTCATGTGGCTGCCCATTAGGGATTATATCTTTTCATAATCTTTGGAACACCACTCTCAGTCACCCTTCCATTTCACATAATATCCCCCTTGTCCTTGTAGAGGAGATGTCGGAGGGGAGGTGGAGGTTTGGCCATTTGAATTTTGAGACAGGGTGTTAGTGTCAGGACCATATTTCTTTTCCAACTCTAAAATCTAATTTCCTCAGAACTGCGTTTAACAGTTCTACGTTTACAGCTCGAGTTCCTGGCGTCCCATCCACTCACATATACTACATCACTTAGGTAATGCTTGGAAAGTACACTGAAGGAAATGGGCCCAGAAGTGCTAAGTAGAATTACATGATACGAGTCGACAGTGGGGAGCCACACGAATAGATAAAATCTCCTGTCTGCACTACATTTCATTTTCTCTGGTAGATTTTATGGACCCTTCACATGTTACACTGGAAATAAAGCAGGAAGTCACATTTTTATGAGTAATATGTATATTGAATATTGAAAAAAATAACACAGTAATGGAATGGAATATTTGCCTTCAGTTAGGTACAATAAAAATAGTCAGGAATTAAGGGTCAGTCACTTTCCATTATGTAATATTTTTAATAAATGACAAAGATGAAAATAGGAGAAGGTAGCCATGGGGGGAAACAGTTTTAGAAAACTTTCTTATTCAGGGAAAATGGTTCTGAAGCATTTTAATGTCTCTTGGTTGATGAAGAAAGTCTACTTAAAAGTATCCATCCATTTATTCATTTGTTCATTAATTAAACTTTTGCTAAATACCTTCAGAGAGGCAAATGCTGGTGTAAAGAGCATGGGACATGCCATACAGGAAGCAAGATAAATTGTGTCCTTGCAGAACACGGACAAGAGAAGTTTATGGAAAGTGTCCCTCAAGGAGGTGCTATCTAAACTGGCATATGGGTGAGTAAGTGTTCTCTATATGGAATAGGAAGGAAGGGATTTATTTCACAGCAGTGGCACAGCATTAACAAAAGCACAGAGGTGCCAAAGACATGAGAGGGTGAGGGAATGACAAGGTTTAATAACCTGGAAGACATATGTTAAGTCTGGAGGTGAGACCAGAGGAAAAAGAGCTACCCATGCTTTTGCAGAACCTTACAGGCATTGCTAAATACATGCGTACTTTGTCCCTTCTTCATAGAAACAACATATGCTAATATATATGTGAAAATGGTGTGTTCTACTCAATTAAATTCAGCAAATATACCCATGGCAATCCTGAGAACACCGAGAGGAATATTAAAAGACTCCAATGGTCTAACACTCACAATGTAGTTGGCACACTGTTCTTGCACACACCTTGGTATTCATTTCAATTACTGTTACTCTGTAGTTGGTGCCACCACTTATAAATCACTTGTAAGGTCAGGAGCAGCACAGTACATAGTCAGGTATGGGGTTCTAGAGTCAGACATCCTGAGATCAACTCCTGAGTCCCCTAAATACTAATTATGTGACTTTGGGCAAGCTAACAGGGTTTTCTCCTCTGTAAAATGGGAGTCCTAATAATTCAGTCTCACAGGGCTATTGTGCAGATGGAGTGAGACAATTCAGGCACCACACTCAGCAACTGGGAAGTTGTACACACTGGAGAAATGTAAGCCCTCCTAACAGGCACATCCAATGTGCATCGATGTTCCACTGAAAATCCATGTGGTTCCTCAGAGCATCACATGCAGCCCCATAGGAAAAAAAAACACCACTGCCCATTGTTCCTGTTCTGTGACTGCTCTGTGCTCTGAAAGATGAAAATGTATGTATAGCTTGGACATGTGTGTTCATTATCTTCTGGAGAGCCATTGTCATCCTCAGCACCCCCCATATATTGATGGAGAAGGCTACACTTTACAAGTGCCTTCCAGCTATATGTGGCTGGACATGAACCAGATACAGAGCAAATCCCAGGCCATACAGCCCAAGGATACATGTGATACCTTGACAGAAGAAATAAATTAATTTTTAAAATAAAGTAACTGGATATTACATCTGGAAGAAAGTGTTTTCTCTTCCCCCCAAATGTATTTTGCTTCTGAGTGCCTTTCCCCAATTCCATCTCTATTCTACCAAAATTGAAAGATCAGATGAGAAGACAGAGTGATTTGGGAAGATAAAGATGAAGAATATAAATAAAAGAGATGGAAAAACACTGGTGAGGGCTGTCCTTGGCCTGTACCACTGGGGAAACCCAAGGGCCAGCACACCCAGTGAAGAACTACAGAGCTCATCAGAGCAACACTACCCTGCTTCTGCACAGCTGGTGCTCCACAAGGGCAAAGGTTGGTGGTAAGTGGTTACAGCCAATCCTTGCAGCTGACTGGCCTGGGTAAATCTCTCCTATTGATCTGCCAACAGCAACCAAGGCTCTACTACAAGAGAAGGGTATACTATGCCCACACAGAATGCACACATCGAGTACCCCACTTAGGTGATAGGGGAGGCTGTGCCACTGGAACCTACAGGACACCTACTACATTAGGTCATTCTACCAAGACACAAAATCAAAGCAGCTCTACCTAATACGTAGAAACAAACACAGGGAGGCTGCTAAAATGCAGAGACAAAGAAACATGGCTCAAATGAAAGAGCAGATCAAAATACCAGAAAAAGAGCTAAATGAAATGGAGATAAGCAATCTATCAGATGTAGAGTTCAAAACTACGGTTACAAGGATGCTCAAGGAACTCAGTGAGTACCCCAGCAGCATAAAAAAGATCCAGTCAGAAATGAAGGATTCACTAATAGAAATAAATAACAATTTACAGGGAAACAACAGTAGAGTAGGTGAAGCCTAGATTCAAATCAATGATATGAAACATAAGGAAGCAAAAAAGAAGAGGAAAAAAGAATTTTAAAAATGAGGAAAGTATAAACAGCCTCTGGGACAACTTCAAGGGGTCCAACATTTGCATGATAGGGGTGCCAAAACTAAAAAAGAAAGAGACAGAAATTGGAAATCTATTTGAAAAAAATAATGAAAGAAAACTTCCCTAATTTGGTGAAGGAAATAGACATGCAAGTCCAGGAAGCACAGAGTCCCAAACAAGATGGATGCAAAGAGACTCACTTGAAGGCACACCATGACTAAAATGCCCAAGGTTAAAGATAAAGAGAGAATCTTAAGAGCACCAAGAGAAAAGCAGAGAATTACCTACAAAGGAGTTCCCATAAGACTGTCAGCTGATTTCTCAGATGAAACTTTGCAGGCAGAAGGGACTGGCAACTGGTATTCAAAGTGATGAAAAGCAACAACCTACAACCTAGATCACTCTACCCAACAAAGCTATCATTTAGAGTGGAAGGGCAGATAAAGAGCTTCCCAGATAAGAAAAAATTAAAGGAGTTCATCATCATCAAACCACTATTAAATGAAATGTTAAAGGGACTTATTTAAGACAAATAAGACTGTGCCCTGGCTGGTATAGCTCAGTGGATTGAGCACAGGCTGTGAACCAAAGTGTTGCAGGTTCAATTCCCAGTCAGGGTACATGCCTGGGTTGCAGGCCATGACCCCCAGCAACCGCACATTGATGTTTCTCTCTCTCTCCCTCCCTTCCCTCTCTAAAAATAAATAAATAAAATCTAAAAAAAAAATAAAATCAACACTATGAACAGTAAAATGGCAAAAAAATCTATCATATTTGAATCTAAGAAAACAAACTAAGCAAACAAGAAGAATAGCAACAGAATCATGGATACAGAGAGCATTTTGTTGGTTGCCAGACAGGAGGGATGTATGGGGGAGTGGATGAAGAGGTGAGGGGATTAAGAAGCACAAGTAGGTAGTTACAGAATAGCCATGCAGATGTAAAGTACATATAGGAATGGAGTAGCCAAAGAACTTAGATACGAATGGCCCATGGACATGAAAAATGGTGGGGAAATTGCCTGAGATAGTGGGGGGGGGGGGCAGAATTGGAACAACTGTAATAGCATAATCAATAAAATATAATTTTGGTGGTTGTTCAAGTATGGTTGCCTCCATTTCTCTGCCACCACTTTCCCCCACCTCACCCACACCCACCTCCCACCCTCAGTCCTACCCCTCTTGTTTTTAATTGTATTTTTTTAAAGATTTTATTTATTTATTTTTAGGGAGGGAAGGGAGAGAGAGAGAGAGAGAGAGAGAGAGAGAGAAACATCAATGTGTGGTTGCTGGGGGTTATGACCTGCAACCCAGGAATGTACCCTGGCTGGGAATCGAACCTGGGACACTTTGGTTCCCAGCCCGCGCTCAATTAATTGTATTTTTAAATATAGTTTTTAAAAAATAGATGGATCAACAGATGTATGTGACTATACCAAGAGCAAAATTTAACGGCTGGCAATGAGCTTAGGACTGAATCATTGATTCATATATAGAAAAGTAAACAATTAAAAAATCATGGCAATTGCCATGGCTGGTATGGCCCAGTGGATTGAGCACCAGCCTGTGAACCAAAGGGTCACCAGTTCAATCCCCAGTCAGGGCACAGGCCTGGGTTGCAGGCCAGGTCCCTAGTAGGGGGCACATGAGAAGCAGCCATACGTTGATATTTCTCTCCCTCTCTCTCCTTTCCTTCCCCTCTCTCTAAAAATAAATGACAAAATCTTTTTTTTTTAAATTATGGCAATTATTAACTCCAAAACAAATAAGAAGTTGTTCAAGAAAGAAAATGTAGTCATAATATACAATATGCCTCAGTGGTGGGAAACTATTTACCTACTTATATTAAAATCAGCATCAAACTTGTAACTACAATGAGAGGATATAGAATATGTGTGTTTTTCAGTCAAGAAGGAAGAAGAAAGTAAAGAATGTTTTCTTTAAAAAAATCAAAATAGGACACTTAGTTATTTTTAACTATAGGGACAAACACAAAATAAACAGCTAGCAGAGTTAAAAATTGACACTTTGAGGAAAAGCACAGGTAGCAGTTAGTTTTTCAAATAAACCTTGTAAAGTAACATTTTTTCACTATGCAAACTATAGACATGTATTAATTTGATATGAAATTATCAAATTAATAAGTGTTAAATACATTGAAATGCATGAAGAGAATTGTGTTCAGTTTGAAATGTCTGAATCAATGGTTGCACAGAGTGGTGAGGCTGGTTGAGCCCGCTGTGCAGGGCTTCAGAAGGCAAGAAAGGCAAGACACACCTTTTTAAGCAAAGGAAGGGCATGATCAGGTTGTACTCTGGAAAAACACATTTTTATACATATATAGGGCCTTTGCAGTTATAATGTGGAAAACAGATATACACAATATGTAAATGAATGGGCCAGGGGGTGTTCCAATAAAACTTCATTTCCACAAAGACACCACTGGCACAACCTGATTAAAAATGAGCAAAGGATCTGAATACACATTCCTGCAAAAAAGATATACAAATGGTCAATAAGCACACGAAAAACCCAACATTAGGAAAATATAAATCAAAACCATCATGAGATACCACCTCACAGATTAGGATGGCTGCTATAAAAAATACAGAAAATAGTAAGTGTTGGCAAGGATATAGAGAAAGTGGAATCCTTGTGCACTGTTGGTGGGGTTGTAAAATGGTACAGCCACTGTAGGAAACAGTACAGAGTTTCCTCAAAAAAATTAAACATACATTTAACATATAGTACAATCCAGCAATCCCAGTTATGGAGATAACACAAAAGAATTGAAAGCAGTGTCTCAAAGAGATATCTGTACACACAAGTTTACAGCAGCACTATTCACAATAAAAAAGTGGAAGCAACCCAAGTGTCCACTGATGGATGAATGGATAAACAAAAGGTGGTATGTGTACATACAATGGAATATTATTTAGCCCTAAACAAGGAAGGAAATTTTGACACATGCTACAACATGGTTGAAACTTTGAGGACATTATGCTGAGTGAAATAAGCAGTCAGAAAAAGACAAATACTGTATTATTCCACTTACTTGAGGCACCTACTGTAGGGAAATTCATAGAAACAAGAAAGTGGTATGGTGGTTACCAGGAACTAGGGGCAGGAGGAAGGAAGAGTTGTTGTATAATGGGCGTACAGTTCACGCTGTGCAAGATGAAAAGAGCTCTGGGGATGGCAATGATGTGAATACACAGGTCTGGCAGAAGTAGCGCCTGCTTGAGTGTGGTTAGCAGGGTAACAATACGGGTGTAATAATTTGCAGTTTTAATTTGAACAACTTCACCTCAAATGTCATATGGTATGCTTGAGTGTGATATTGTTTTTGTACAGAATCACATGCTTATGATTTCGTAATAAAAGATTTTATAGTAAAAAAGGACCATTATTTGTGCCAGACCAAGTTGTACACTTAGGAATAGGAAAGATGGTAGATTTTATGTTATATGTATTTTACCATAATTCTTTAGAAATAAATTTAAAAAACAAATAAACAGGTCAATGGCCAAACTTGTACTTCAGGCCTTAGTTTGCCACCCCCTGGTCTAGAGGTTCAGGAGGTAATGCTTCTTAGAGTAGAAATACAACATTTGCCTTGAGAGCTGGCGAAGGCAGGGCGTTTCCTAGGCCTCACTGCATCTCCAGCACTGAGTCATAGCTACCCAGTATGTATTCACTGCACTGAACTGCAGTTTCTCTAAGGCAAACTCCGGGGGAGGACTGAGTCTGGAGTGAATTAAATGGGGAGGGACAGAAGGAAAGGAGTACCAAACTTCATTCCTGTCGGAGGAAAACTGGTTTCAGTAACAGCAAGGCTCTTCTCCAAAGGTGAAAGTTGCAGTCGCCCACATAAAAAGTATCCTATGTCCAAGGACTCTGTACCAAGCCTCTGAAAAGCCATCTTGTCTGTATCCTCCACAGAGCTGCTTTGTTTTCAGCCGTTTCTTTTTTTTTTTTAAGGTGAACCTAAGAAAAATCTTTTGATAGGATTTCCAACTGTCCTGCTGTGTGGCAAATGTAAGGTTTCTTGGTTTAAAATAAGAGGACAAAGTTATCTGTGACTTGCAGGCCCACATTATGCCCACCCTCTTGGGAGCAGGTCACCTAAGGTGGTGACTGTGAGGTGAGGCGCTGGCTCGATTTTCGATTTTCGAATGTACGAACACGAGCAGCTATCATCCTTGGAGTTGGCATTCACGGCCCTCCACCCACGCCCAGGCTTCTGGATTCTCTCTGACCTCTGTAGCTGCCCACTCCTTTAAAGGCCATCTCCCACTGCAGTTTGGGAAAGATTTTACTAAGAAAAAGAGGGTGACACAGAGTCACCAAATTATCAAGAGGCATCACAGAAAGTCACTTCTGGAGGCTTCTTAGCCTTCAGTTCTTAGCCTTCCTCTCAGAAAGCCAAAGCCCAGGCAGGAGCTGGGAAACTCTCAAGTCCGTTGCCAACATCGAAACCTGCTCATATTTTATAAGGTTTAATGTTGAAAGTGAAGGTTTGCTTGTTGGCTCTCTAAAAATGGGAAAGGAAGAAAGGGGACAAAAACTGTGGCTTTTCAGGGTAAAGACTTTTATCGAAAGCAGGTACATTGTACAACTCCAAGCCACGAAACAAAGGAAGCCTTGTCTAACTGCCTCCACAGGTCGTTTTAGTGCTGCAGTGGAAGTAAGAGGAGTCAGGGAAATGGTTTTTGTGCACCCTGGAAAAGAAAGGGCAATTCATGAGAGCTGCAAACAGGGGGCTGCTCTGAGGCGTGCCTGCAGGCCTGGCGTGGCCAGCGGTCATGTTTCACGGTAAGGAGAGGAGGCCTGCTGGGAGCTGGAACCTGAGGGAGGCTAAGGTCTCCCCGTGGCCAATCGACCATTGACAGGAGAGACGAAGCAGCCTCCTTGAAAACAGAATCAGAGCAGCAGTCCAGGGGGTCCCTGTCCAGAACTAGCTGCAGTGGCGTGCCCAGCAGGAAGGCACAGGTGAGGAAAGACTGGCCACATTGCTGAACAGTCTGGTCTCTGAGGCAAACCCAGTGGAGCGCACACTCTACCAGCGCAGCCACTAGCCAAGGGCGGCTACTGAGGCGGTGCAAATGGCTGGTCTGAAATGAGGTGTGCTGAAAATGTAATAGACACACTGTAATCTGAAGAAAGGTGTGTACAAAAAATAAAAAAAAAGGAATGGAAAATGTCTCAATTTTTAAATTAATGTTGAATTTTTTAACTGTTATGACAGGCTAAAATTTTGGATATACTGAGTTAAATGAAACATATTGATTGTATCTGCTTCTTTTTACTTCTAAAAATGTGACTACTGGAAAATTTTGGATTACATTTATGGCTTGCACTGTAGTTCCTTTGGACTGAGCTACCTTGGAGAACACAGTCCGAACAGTTCTGACATTCTTGACTAATTTTCTGTTGGCGTTGGATAAAGGAGAGGCTGAGAGGAGGAGAAAATTCAAGTGAAGAATGTATTTATGGTCCCACAGCCTGTAGCGCCTGACTGGAGGTAGCTAATTCCTATAGCACTATCCATCCCCTTCCCTTCTTTGCCATTGAACAGCTGTGTCCGGTCCACACTGTGGTCCTGACACGCAGTCTGGCATGGAGAGGGACCTGCGTTTTTCTGAGGAAGGGGTGCTTTTTCTGGTCTCACCTAAGCCCCCTTATGTGTGTGGTCAGTTGCAGGTCAGCTAGATGGCTGCTTTAGGGGACTGGCTGGCTATCACCTGCAACAGTAGGGAAGACTGGGTCACATGATTCTCCTCCTCCAGAAGGCTAGCTGAACTTGTTCTTATGGCACCTGGGCAGGCTCCAAAGCAGCGAGTGGAAAATGCAAGCCCCTATGGCTTAGCCAGAACTGTACACCGCCACTTCTGCCACATTCTGTTGGCCAGCACCATCACTAGGCCATCCCAGCTTCTGCCTCTGATGGAGGAAGTTGCAAAGTCTCACTGCAAGGCATGTGCGAGGGAGGGAAATAATTTGGGTCATTTTGACAACCAATCTATCACAGGGGCCTTGTCTACTTCCCTTAGTTTTCGCTGTCCATTACAGTCTATGCACCAGCCAAACTGTAATCCCCATTTCCCAAACACGATACAAGATCCTTTCAGAAATGTACATTTTTGGACTTGCTATTTCCTTGACCTAAAATGTCTTTTTCATTCCCTTAAGCCTTCACCCATAAATTACCCTTTAAAGTATAACTTACAACTCCATGTTAAAGCGGCCAACTGAAGATGTTTCCTCCTCTGCTTCCTCATGAAAACCCAGTAATGAAGAATACTTTTTATAAAGATGCATAAACCTACAAGGGCAAAAAGAAAAGAAGAGGACAAGTGATAAAGTATTTCAACAAAGTTTGGGATACGGAAAGCGGACACACAGTGATTGACGTAGTAGACCAGAAAAGGATTGTGTCGGAAGGTGTTGGGGAGTCAAGCAACAAAGGGCATCCTATCGCAGAACCCAGGACTCAGGAACCAGGGGCTGGATGCCTGGGAGGGAGGGTGGGAAGAGCTGAAAACAGGACTGGTTGAATGTACAAGAAGCCATTCATCCCTTGATTTTCTCAGCTTCTCCACACAGCTAGGTGAATACCCTTCTTGACCAGGAGCCTGGAGATTGAATCTCGAAAAGTCTAAGCCTGAGGAACTCTAGAGCTGGAAGGACCAGGCATAGCTCATGGCAGAGCACCATTCCGGGAACAGGGATTAAAGGGAAGTCTACACACAAGAAGGTGAGAAACTCCCAGCAGTCTGCCTGGCTCATCTCTAAGAAAGCTGGCAAACAGATGTATGCATCCTAAGCAAGAAACTATAGGGTTTCTCCTTGGGAAATTGACCAACTCAAAAGACATACAAATATTGACATTTGTGAGCTGCCCAGTAAAATGTTAAGGTATCTGCCTCAGTCCCCCATTGGGAAGCCTCCAGCCACAGGATCAATCTGCCAAGGTCAAGAGGCCTTTGAAGGAAACCTCCACTATGACAAACAGCAACACAACCAACATCCAATCAAAGAGATGGGCAGTAGGGGTGAGGCAATAAGAAAGCCAAGTCCACACTTCCATAGATATGAGCGAACACACAATACTTACCTTTGAAAAAATAAGTGGCATCAAGAGCATAGTATTTAGAAATAGATATGTGGCAGAACTAAAACTAAAAAGTGCTAGAAATCATTGGCTCTGGGTGTGGGACTCTAGGGAGGAGAGAGCAGGGCTTGGCTGGTTTACATACTAAACTATATGCATGTATTACTTCGTTAGGATAGAAAATTAGTATTTTTCAATAAACAAAACCTACTTAAAATGCCATCTCTTATTGAAAGACTTCTTCACTTCCCAAACAAGTCTACTGCTCTACCTGATGTTTCCACACGACTGTGTCGTAGGACTAGCTTATTGGAACATTCATGAAATAATACATTGTTGAGAACACATTCATGACATTAACCATATTTTATCTGGAATGTATCTGTTTGCTTGTCCATCTTCCTTCCAGGCTATGCTTCTGAGGTCAGTGCTAAATCTTAATTCAATCCCGGGCAGTCAAAAGCCATGCCCCACCTGTGAGGGGTGGCAGTCGTGATTAAATCACAGTCAATTCATAAGGCAAAATTTTCTCTCTTTATTCACTGTATTTTTACTTTATTTATTATTAATTTATGTATTCACAGTTACATTGTTCCCAAAAAAGATTTTGGGAACAAGGGTAATTCCCAAAATTTAAGTTGACTTATTAAAACATATCCAATTATAAAAGAAATAAATGAGGATATCAGGGCAAATGGAAGCCTGTTTTTAACAGAGTCACACCATCATATTATTTAAAACAAGAAAGACAAAAGGCAGAATGGAGAGATTAGAAAGGAAAGGAGGGAGGGAGGGAGGGAGGGAGGGAGGGAAGAAGGGAAGAATGGAGGGAGGGAAAGGAAAGAAGGAAATTTAAGTAACTCAAATGACCGAAAGAATCTGCACGATGCTTCCTTGTTCCCAGCTCCACCCTCTACCCCTGAAATCTCACGGCCACATCTTCACTCAGGCTGTCCTCTTGGCTGATGAGTGTCCTGTAAGACGAGGCCACTCAAAGTGTGGCCTGTGGATTTATGCCAGTCTGTGAACTGTTCCATTTCCATCCATGTTGGGGAAAATTATAGTATTTTCTTTTTTAAGGCTGCATAATATCCTATATGTTCACATTTTCTTCATCCATTGGTCTGAACACTTGAGTTGTTTCCATATATTAGCTATTGTGAATAATGTCACAATGAACATAGGAAGGCAGATATCTCCTTGAGGATCTGATTTAAATTCTTTCAGATACAAACCCAGGAATGAGATCGCTGGATCTTAGGACAGTGCTATTTTTAACGCTGGAGGGTAATTCTCACACTGTCTGTCCACAGTGGCTACACCATTTTATCTTTCTACCAAATGCACATGAAATATAAGTTCTGCACATTCTCCCCAACACTTATCTTTAGTTTTGTTTCATTTAGTATAGTTTAGTTTTGTTTTTTTTTAAATAGTAGCCATCCTAATAGGTCTGAGGTGATATCTCACTCTGGTATTGATTTGCACGTCCCTGGTAAGAGACGGTGAGCACCTTTTTACATACCTGTTGGCCGTTTGTATGTCTTTGTTTTCCAGCATAAAATTTTAAATCCCTTTTCTGTGTTTCATTTTGTGTTGATTTCACAGCTTAACCGTGTAAGGTAATGTTACTTTCCTGATTTTTGAGTTTGGATGAGCACCTCACTTTCGCCCTCCTGTACTAGGATATCCATTTCCTAGTATCGCTCTGAGGAATGTATCATACAACATATGTAGAGTACCTGGCATACAGTAGGCTTTAAATATATAGCTTGTTTAAGGGATGACAATATTAGGTTTGTGTGCTGTAACTTCCTCTTTCTGTGTCTGAGGCAGACACTGCTAAACAAGACCCTTAACAACACTTTCCTACTGATGGAAACACACTGGAGGTTCCTGTTCAGCCACCTCCATTGCTGAGAAATGGAAATACACACCTTATTTTTCATCCTCAGTACAAACCCTGTAACCCCATGATTTAGGCTAATGCTGGAGTGATAACCTCAGTTCCACTAGTGAGCGTAGTGAGCAGACATTAGATGGTATGGAAAAGTAAGGACATACTTCTCTTCGGATTTTAGGTGAAAGAACTGTCACATTACTGAAAGAGAGGCAAGTAGGCCTTCCAGATGGTGATGTAGCCTCTTCGTCTTTAAGGCACTAGAAGAAATGTAAACAGATCTAACCAACAAATGCATTTCCCTCAAGAGGGAAGACTTGGTAAATACCCGTCTCCCAGCAGCTTTGCTTGACAAGGCAGGAAATCTTTGTGTTGGTCCTTAGGACGAGGCCTGGAGACTCAGTGGGTGTTTCTAGTATAAGTTAAGTGAAAAAATACAAAATTACATTAGGCTGTGAGTACAATTATATAGTAAATATGCATAGAAAAAAATGGGTGGGAATACGTCAAAATAAAGACCATGTTCTCTCATAGGAGTAAAAAAGTTCTAAGAGGATTTTCTTGGATATAGTAGGAAAATGAAGAAATACAAAGTAATTTAAATATCCAAAAAGATAGACATTCCAGTCTAAAATTTATCTTACTAGGAATAAAGATTCATTTAGTCAGAAAAAAAATATTGTAGTCTCCCTTAGAACACAGTTATGCTTTCTTTTCTTTATTTTTTGGATCTTCTATCATGTGATTTGGTTAAAGATAACATTAAAAATTAATGAAGTGACTGTTTCACATTTTACACTTTTGTAACTAAAAGGCACATGTAGGAATAGAGCAAACGGGGGCTGCTCACCTTGCAAGGGCCTGGTGGAGGAAGAGTGGCTCCCAGGCAAGGAGCCCTTGGTTGGTTTCTGGTTCTTGGTCTGCAGAGATGTGAACCCGCCAAAATCATAAAAAACTGAGGCTTCCACATCTCCAGGAAAGAGAGGTCGTGGTGCCTCCAGGAGAGAACCGCGTGCGGACTGACTCACTCTGCACCCCACTCTAGCTCCGGCACGTGTGTGTGTGTGTGAGTGTGTGTGTCACTGGAGGTCAGAGGAAAGTGTGGGTCATCTGGAATCAGAGTCTCTTCTTTGCTTAACCTGCTTTCATTCCAGAAGCATATGATAGAGATCCCGCCTCCATACAGCTTACGAACTGTTTGTGTATCTTCTCCAGATATTCCAATATTGCTCTGAGTGTTTTTGAAAGGACCCATTTTAATCTACCATCACTGTAACATGTTATGAAGACAACAGCTTGAAAAATATAAAAAGGGAAAACCTTTTGTTGTAATCTGTTGGAAGAGATGAGCTGAATGCTTTGAAATGAAGCATTCAATAAGAAAATATTGAATACTGTGTCCCTATAAGGAAGCTGTCTTGTTTATCTACCAGATAAGGACCATGTGGAACCAGGTGCATTATTAACTATTTCCAGAAACTTAGTGTCTGGGTTGAAAATGACTTGAGCATTTTTCCTCCCAGAGGCTGTAGTTTTCTCCTCTCTAATTATTAGTGGAACGTTGTATGAAAGCCAAAGCTGTGATCTTAAGTTGCAAGTTGATCTCCAGCCCATGGTATTGAATTTTTCTTGCAACCTCTTTATAATAACCACCTTACACATCTCCTTCACACTAATTCCTAACACTTTTTAAAAAAATTTCTCCAAATCTCCTGAAAATGCAGATTCATACATTAAAGTGACTTCTATACCCTTTGGCTTGCGTGCAGTATGCCATTTCACACTGAAAAAATAAAATTAAATCCATCTTGTCCCCTGAATTTAATGACAGACTTGAGAAAGTTAGCAGCCAGTTCAGTCTGCCTGGTCGGGCTCATTCACCACCAAGCCCTCCTCACTCACCACCACTCCAGAACCGAGCTCGCTCTTGAGACCTTTTCTCGGATTTCAACCTCCTTGACTGTCCATTTTCTAATGTTAGCCATTTTTCCCCCTAGAAACTCTTTTTGGTTTTCATCATTGTATTTTCTTGGCTCTCCCTCTACCTTTCTACTTACTTACTGACCTCTTTCTTGTAAGATCTCCTCATCACCTGCCTGCCCTCTAAAAGTAGGAATTTCCAAAGGTTATGGCCTCTCCCCTCTTTTGCGCCCGCGTCTTTGATGGCCCAACCCATTGTCACCTTCATTTGAATGCCTCCTCAAAGTATGTATTCAATAGCATCATTTTCCACTCAACTTGACATATTTCAGCTTTCATAACCTGTCCACACCTCAAAGTTACCCTGTTCCAAACTGAGATCAGTATCTCTCTTCCTAAATTAACTCTTCTTTCTTAATTCCCTCTTTTTATTTATGACAACACAATTCTTTTAGGAACCTAGGCTCAAACCCAGAACTGCATTTGACACCTCACTCTCTGGGGTCCTCACCATCTAGACAGTTGTGAGGTTCTGCCAACTGTATGTTGTAATGTTCTTTTGAATTCTCCTCTTCTACACCTTTGACACTGGTTCCGATCCTCCTACTGTCCTAAGAACCACTGCAATGGCCACCTCCTTGTCTCCCTGTCCCTGCCACAATGATCTTCCTTAAAGGGTAGCTTTGATCATGACACACTCCTTGCTCAAAAACACTCAGTGGTCCCTGTTGTTCAACAATGTAGGGACAAACTTCATACTTGCCTTCAAGCACACATCACTCTCTAGCCCAGGCTCCTACAGCCCCTGTGTTCACCTCACGCTGTGGTGGATTTACAGGAGGGGACCTATTGCTTTCAGAACTCTCTGTCTCCTACTTGTGCTCATTCCCTTACATTCATCTGAAATATCTTTACTGCATATTTCTGTTTCTAGAAATCTTATTCATTCTATTAGGCCCAGTTTACTTCCATTTCTATTTTCTTTCCTATTCTGCCTATGAGTACAGTTGTCTGGATACTTGTTTACTAAGCTGGTCTTTCCTAGACTGACTAGAAACACATCATCAGCAGAGAGGGGCTTGATTCTCAGTTTAGCTGTGATACCAAGGGCAAGTCCACACCTTTTTGAGCCTGGGCTTCCTCGTTTATAACGTGCAGATAAGGACAACAGTGATTAAGACTTTGGGCTCTGGAGAAAGGCAGAGGTGAACTTTGACCCTAGCATTGCAATGTAGGTCGCAGCAGTTTGCAGCAGTTTGCAGCAGCCTCATCTGCAAAATATGGGTGTGCATAGGACCTACCAGCTATTTTAAGGATTAAGTGAGACAATAGGAAAAGCTCTTGGTATGATGCTTGGCACATGCTAAGTACTTCTTAAATATTGCTCATATGATTGTTATCAATTCCTTCAAAATATTGTTGTGACAATTATGTGCAAAATAAAAGTACTTCCTTAGTTACCATCAAGGTGCCCACAAACACAGGTTATTTGTAAGCTCTGTAAAAGTAACATAGGCTACAAGACAGAGAGCAGCTCTGGAATCTATGCTGCCAGATAGGATGTAGACGTACGTGTAATTACAAACCACAATATGCTGTACAAATCAGGTCAGATCTTGGTCCACCTTTGCCTTCATACCTTCTGAGGTGGCGTGGCAGTGAAAAGAGTAGAGCCTTGGATTTTTTAAAATACTAAGACAATGAATTCTAGGTGTCTCAGTTTCATATTTGTAAAAGACAGCTAACTGCATCAATCACAGAAATTAAAAAAGCAAGTATAAAGTTTTTATTTTGGTATTTAGTATAAAGTAGCTGCTGAATAAATGTCAGGTTTCTTTCTCTTACTTCTTCCCTTTCTCAAAGTGCCTCACACTTAGTATAAACTTACCAAATATTTTTTAAAGCTAATTGAAGTGAAAAAATACAAGAGTAAGTGCCTAGAATGTGTGTGTTTGTCACAGGGACATTGGTGCCCTGGCTGGTTAACAGGCTGACTCCCACAGAAGCCAAAAGTAATCACTTTAGAGTTTGTTGAAAAATAAAATTTCTCTTTCATTAAAACTGGCTTCTGGAAGAAAGTGTTTGAGAGAGATACACAGCACAGTGAGAGTTAAAGGAAACAGCCGGCCCTGGAGGGAGGAGCCCCAGGCCCTTTCTGTGCCTAGATTTTGTGACGGCTGGTTGTAGAGCAAGGCAGTCTCCTGTGTCCCCGCAGGATTCAACAAAACAAGCCCCTCATCAATATGGTCATCTTTTATTTCTTTTAAATAAGTTTAGACTTTCAACATTTTATTGAGAGACTGCTAAGTGTTTTATATGGACTATTCCATGTCATCCTCGAACTGCCATGAGGTAGAGCCTATGATCATCCAGCCCCACATGAGAGATTATGGAAATAAGGCACAGAGAGGTAATGTGTCCAAGTCATACAGCTAATGAGTGGCAGAGCCAGAATTGGGCTCTATCTGGGGACCTTTCTTGTAACTGTTAGATACAAAGAATGCACTTAGTGTCCCATTTTAGAAAGCACTAAGGAGTAGTTCTCAGCCCCACTGCACATCGGAGTCACCTGTAGACTGACTGATACAGGGATGCGGATTCCCAAGCTCCCACAACACCTACTGAATCACACTCCCCAGTACCGTGGAGATCTGGAGGCATCACTGGGAAATTTTTAAGGGTGGTTCTAACACGTGGCATGCTGAGTCTGGGGCAGAAAAAGTCTGGGGCTATAGACAGCATTGAAGGTGGCTCTTTACAGCCTCATTTCCCGTCATGGGCCCCACTCAGGACTGGCAATACAACGGGAACCTAGACCAACTGTTACACGCCATGTCCTCTAAGGTGCAACTGTCGGGGACTCTGCAACGTGTGTAAGATGAGTTTCACACACACAGCGTGAAAGGCCATGCTGGACACTCTCACTGTGCCCACATAGCTTCCCATGAGTGCTTATGCCAGACATAAGGCAATGCCAGGTGCCTGAGAAATTCCCAGAATTCAGACACTGGCACCTGCAGACGCCGTAAGACGTGCTGCTGGGAAGGGCTGCTGCCAGGTGAGCCTCCACCTCCTTGACTGTATTTTTACCTTAATAGGTTGTGAATGCTTTTCTGCTAGTAGGTTTTTTGTTTTGTTTTGTTTTGAGGGGCTGAGGAGAAGGATGGAAAAGGGTATTTATTGTTGTATTGCTGCTGCTACCAAGAGGCAAAGCTGACCGTGACTGCCAACAGCTTCTGCCTTTTCCTCTTTTTGTTCGCTTGATCTGTGTGGACCAATGCACAAGGAAAAAAGACAGACAGTAGGGCCCTCCAAAGTTGTGCTCTGTTTTAAAGCTGATAAAGGATGTGTTTCCCACAGCTTAGGAGAAAAATATATTACAAAGTGCCTGAGCAGTTAAACAAATGGTATTTGCAAACATGTGCCGTCCAGCACTGTTGCCTGTGTTCAAACAAAGCCTCACAGCGTCTTTGGCAAACCAGGGTGAGAAAAGCTGGGTGCCATTTGCTCAATGAACTCATCCAGATTACAATTCTGTGGCCTGAGGGAATTCATTCAAATCCACATGAGGAAACTAATTCCCAAAGAGGTAGTCATTCCCTAAGAGAGCCAAAGAAACTAGGACCTAGAGTAAAGTTGGCAGTGAGTCAATCAGTGTTTTGTTAACCTCTACTAGGTCATATTTATTATTTATGTCTGAATCACAGAATCCTAAAATTAAAAAGACTCCCAAGGGGAAAACAAGACCTCTGCCTGAGAATGGTTCCTAACAGCACCACCACTTCCCCTGCAATTTCTCCCACTGATACCCATGAACATACACACACCTGAAGATGAAAACTAAATAGCATCACTGAGACTGAGCCAAATGTACAGTCTGGGAAAATATAGCACTAGTAGTTTAAAATGTGGACTCTAGGTCTGGATTTGGCTCCACTATTTAGTAGCTGAGTAGCCTTAATATTCTCACCTGTAAAATAGGATAATGGGGACAATTTCGTAGGCTTGTTCTGAGGATTAGAGAGGCTAATGCCTATAAATGTCCCAGCACCATGCATGCACACAGCAAGTAGTCAGTAAGGGTTCATTACTAGTAGCACAGGTTCTTGGTTAATATTGTTGTCATTGTAAAACACTATTGCCCCCTCCCCATCATCCTAGAATTGTAGCAAATGCAAAAAGTAATGGCACAAAATGTTCTAGGTTTACTGAGAAGTGCGGTTTGAGTCTTCCTAACCCTTAGCCCTAGGCCCCCAACTAAGTTTGGGGGTTCCCAAGACTCCATTTTTTTCATTAACCAAGCAGTTAATGACCATCCTTCCTCAGAAGGTGTCTGATGAGGCTCCAGGCCAGGTGAGTGTCTAATGTGTTCCTTGGGCTTAGGGAAACGCATGGGAAAGAGATCGTGCAGTTGAAGAGTGGCTAGAAGTGCTCACGTTTCCACTGTGTTCATGTCAAGGCCGCAAGAAGTTTCCACAGTTGGGCAGGGTGGACACCATCTAGAGGTAGCCGGACTTTTTTTATTTCATCTGTATCTCAGTGAGGAGCTCCATCTACCTAATGCAAAGGCATTCCAGCTACAAGAGGTTGCTGGGACTGTCTTTCAGTGATATCAAAAGAGAGAAAAGAGGCCAAGCTGAACCCTGATCCCTCCAATCAAGGGCTCTGTGGAAAAGTATCCTTTGTCTTTCCCACAGTCCTCCAAAGAGACCCTAGAGAGCAAGCAAGTGGAAGTGACCACATGGAAGAGTGGCCAGGCAGCCGAAGCCAGAGAGGCACGAACAGACAATAGCAGAAGGCCAGCCTGTGTCTGTCCTTATTTGCCACTAGAGTCTCTGGGTGGGAAGCAGCTCTAGGGTCCAACTCTAGCTGGATTTGGGGTAGGGATATAGAAAGAAAAGGCAAAATGTCATTAAGGGAGTAACCACTTAGTGGTGGAAATGACCATTAACAGAGCACATTTTTTTAGGAAAACTTGTAGGGTGTTTTTTTTTTTTTGCTTCGATGTGTTTTAGAGACTTCACTTCACAGCCAACCCTGGCTTGGTTTCATAAAACAGAAATAGGCTAAGTAAAGGGTTCCACATGGTTCTGTCATGAGTCCACTCCACCCACTAGGAATTGCTCTATGAAAACAATTTTCCCTGCAGTCCTCATCAGCATCATCTTGCAACCAAGTAGGCAATGAATAAAAAAGAAAAAAAGCCTGGCTTAGAAATCAGAGGGCCAACTGTGGTGCTGCCTAACACCTGCAGCCCGCATTCACAAGGCACTGGGAAGAGGGGTCCGTGGAAAGAGCCTTGACAGAAATGCACCCTGGTCCTTGCACGTCTCCACACCTCCTCTGCCTTCTCTGGGTTCAGAGTACTGGAGAAACACGTGCAGAAAGAAGCAACTTTGAGAGCAGGAGTTCACTAGCTCATGTCTCCTGGCAAGGAAGAATTGGAATGGAAACAATATATACTAATATATATATTAGTATATACTAATACACTAATACAATATATACTAATTTGTCTTTCAGATAAAGAAGATCATGTCAGTGAGTCAAGTGAAGACTCTGAGTGGTCGAAATAGAGATATATCTAAAGAATGAATTCTATTAAAAATAGAAAATTTCAAGTGATTTAAAAGCCACTCGATTCAAGTGTGATTAGCACATAAAAGAAGGTTCATATTTAATGTTCAGAACTCAATGAGTCTGAGGATTAGGATATACCTGTGAAACCACCACCACCCTGAAGGCCATAAACAAAGAAATTTCACCATTTGTGACAACATGGATAGACTGGAAGGATATTATACTAAGTGAAACAAGTCAGATAAAGAAACACAAATATTGTATGATCTCACTTATACGTGAAATCTGAAACAGTCAAAGTCATAAAAGTAGGCTAGAATGGTGGTTGCCAGGGACTGGGGCTGGGGGAAAGGAGAGGTGATGTTAAAATAGTACAAAGTTTGAGATTGCAAGATATATAAGTTCTGGAAGGATTTGTACGGCACAGTTCCTGTATCTAACAATACTGTATTTCATACTTAAAATTTGCTAGAAGGGTAGATCTTATGTTAACTGTTTTTACCACAAACACACGCATAACACACAAAATAATAAATAGTGGATGTGTTCGTGGCCTTAATGGTGAAGATTTTAAATACTTAAAAAGTAACACTGGTCCTCATTACAACTAAAAACCTGGACAAAATGTATGAAACAACAGTTCTCAGACACTGGCTAACAGGCAATATAGGACTGTGACCCTTAAAAAAGGGAAAACAGATGAGGCACGTCTTAAAAAGTCCCCTGAGATTTCTGCTTTGCGGTTGTTTTATAGACTGCAGTTTAAGGAGGACAATCCCAAGCAGAGCATGGTTGTCTCACTGAATCAAGGAGACAAGAGATGGGAATTTGGGGAGGCAGAGAAAGCTAGCACTTGCAGGTCAGTGTACACAAGTAAAAGTATCACACAGAACACTCCATGGGGATTTCTGAGACTGTTGCTGAACAATGAGCCACACCTATGCAGGGTGAGACTTTGCAAGGCTGAGCAAAAAAAAAAAAAAAAAAAATGACTGGGAAATCATGAGTGGAACAGATTTTCAGAACTCACATAGGATTGGAGATGTTGAAGTGGAAAACTCAGGCATTAGTACTATGATCAAATTAGCCTTTTTAAAAAGGTTAAAAACAGCCCTGGATGGCATGGCTCAGTGGATAGAGCACTGGCCTACAAACCAAAGTGTCACCAATTCAATTCCCAGTCAAGCCACATGCCTGGGTAGTGAGCCAGATCCCCAGCAGGGGGTGCATGAGAGGCAACCACACAATGATGTTTCTCTCCCTGTGTTTATCCCTCCCTCTCCCTCTGTCTAAAGACCTTTAAAAAATTAAAAAGGTTAAAAACAAGCCTCAAGGGTCAAGCTGACCTGAAAGTAATAAATAGCCTGTCAACAAAATCCTACACTCTTAAGGACAAAAATACGCATTGCTCAAGAATGCCGAATTCAAAAAGTCCAGCATCCAACCAAACATAACTAGACATAGAAAGAAGCAACCTCACAAGATGAAGAAAGTTAGTCAATAAAAATAGATGTAAAAATGACAGAAATGATGGAATTAGCAGACCAAAACCTAAACCTAAAACCTATGTTTTAGGTTTAAAACATAGTTGCTATAATCATGAATAATTACTTAAAATGAATGATATAAAGAATTTAATAAAACTTCTAGAAATGAAAACTATAGCATCTAAAATGAAAATCTCACTGTATGGGACTAACAGATTACTATTAATAATGTAGAAACACTGTATAAGAAAAAATACTGAACCTAAAACATCAAATAAACTATCCCTTCAAGAGGACAGAGACAAAGAAAAAAAGATTAAAAATATCAACAGAATCTCAGTAACCTGTGGAATAATACCAAGTGGTATAGCATATGTTGAAAGTAATGAGGTGGACCAAATATGTAAAGACACAACAGCCGAAGTCTTCAAAATCTGATGAAAAGAATAAACCCATAATTAAATGTATTCAATAACCCCAAGCTGAGTAAACAGAAAGAAAACTACACCAAGATACATTATAGTTAAACTGCCAAAAATCACAAAGGGACCATTCTAACAAACATAAAAATGACACACTGGGTACAGGTGAAAAAAATAAGGAATAATAACAGACTTCTCACCAGAAAATATGCATGCCAGGAAACAATGGAATAAAAAGGCCTGAATCCAAGGGGGGAAGCCCCCAGTGACCAAGAAGTCTATATTCAATAAAAATATCCTTCAATAATGACAGTGAAATAAAACTTTTCCAGACAAACACAACCTGAGTGAATTCATTACCAGCAGACTTGAATCACAAGGAAATTCTCAGACAGAAAAGATATATATGGAAACCAAGGTCTACAAAAGGCAAGAAAAGTACCAGAAATGATATACAGATGGGTAAATTTAAAAAATATTTTTCCACTTTGTTTGCTAGCTTATTTCTTTCATTAGCTTCCACATGAGTGAAATCATATGGTATCTGTCTATCTCTGACTGGTTTATTTCCCTTGGCATAATGTTCTCCATGCTATCACAAGGGGTAAGATTTTCTTCATTTTTATGGCTAAGTAGTATTCCATTGTATAAATGTACTACAAAATGTTGTATGATTTTTATATTATGCATGAAGTAGAATGATAATATTTAAAAGTAGAGTGATAAATGGAACTGGCATCTTGTAATTCTGAGGAAAACTATTAAAAAAGTAAAAGAAGTATAGTTTTCTTCATTTTTATGAAGTAATTTTCTTCATTTTATGGCTGAGTAGTATTCCACTGTATAAACAGCTGTCAGAGGGATGGCTGTGGGGCTGAGTGAGAAAGGTGAAGAGATTAAGCAAAACAAACAGAAAAACTCGTAGACACGTTAACAGTATGGTGATCCCCAGAGGGAAAGGGAGGAGTGGGGTGGTTGAAGAGGGTGTAGAGGTGATATTGGTGATAGAAGATGACTCAGTTTGGGGTGGTGAACACACAATACAATATACAGGTGATGTATTATAAAATTGTACACCTAAAGTGTATGTAATTTTATTAACCAATGTCACCCCCAATAAATTTAATTTAAAAAAATGAAAAAATGAAAATAAAAATAATAAATATTTTTTCTATTTTTGAACTTCTTTAAAAGATAATATACCAATAAAAGGAATAACAATGCAAACAAATATTTGAAAAAAGAGTGATACATGAAACTGGCATCTTGTAATTCTGAGGAAAACCATTAAAACAGTAAAAGAAGTACAGTTAAACCAGTAGAGGAGATGGAGTGGAGTAGTGAGGATACATTAATTAATCACTAATTAATCCCCCCAAAACACAAGAAACAGAACAAAGACAGGACAAATAAGAAATGTAAAGATAATAGATTCTAAGACAACCATAACAATAATTAGATCAAGTGTAAATATATTAAATCAGCAGTTCTAAAACTGGTCAAATCAACACAGAAGATCAAACTATACTAATAATCACTGTACATTATTCCTCATTACTAAGTGTGTAGGAAAAAAGTTAGTTTCACTTAAGAAAATCCTTCATGAAGCAATAAAGATTATTGATACTATTAAATTACGACCCTTTAGTACACCTCTTTTAGAAAATATCCCTCTTTGTATATCCCTGTAGTACATTTCTTGACATAAAATCTATTTTGTCTGATATCATTACAGCTATTCTAGTTCTCTTATGATTACTTCTTACATGTGTATCTTTTGTAATCCTTTCTTTTCAATCTATTGATGTTTTGAACATAAATTTTGTCTCTTATAGACAGCTGCATCTTGCTTCTGTATCCAGTCTTATGATCTGTACCTTTTGATTGGAGTTGTTATTCCATTTAAAATGCTGTTGATGCAGCTAAATTTACATGTGCCTTTTCACTGTTTGTTTTCCATGACTCATTCTTTTCTCCTCTGGTCCTTCCCTACTGTTCTCTTTTGTCTTAAATATTTATTTTTAGTTTACCACTTTAATTTAACTACTGATTTTAAACTATATTTTATGAAATTATATTCTTAGTGGTTAGTCCAGTGATCACAATACCCACTGTAACTCAACACAATCTATTATGAATTAATGTTAACTTACTCCAGTAAAATACAGAAACTTCATTTTAATACAGGTCTATTTCCTTTCCTCCTTTGTGTTACTTTATTATATATTATACAATTATATGTAATGCATATATAGCTATTTATAACAAAACATAAAGGAGAGAAAATGGTTTACATACATATAAAAATTTATATATAATTATATATGTGCATATATATAATTTTATGTGTGTATGTATATATATATATATAATCTAGACCAAACATCATGGCATATAATCAGAAAGAGATAGCAATTATAAATCCATACTAATCTAACAATACAGCCATAAAATAAATGAAACAAAAACTGAAACGGTTAAAAGGAGACATACACAATTCAACAATATCTGGAGATTTCAATACCCTAATCTCAATGACTGGTAGAAGAACTAGAGACAGACCTACTAAGGCATAGAGAAGACTTGAGCAAACACACCAGCCAACTTGCCACGACTGACGTATTTATAGAACACGTGCCCCAAACCGGCAGAATGCACATTCTTTTCGAACACATTGGGAACATTCTTTACGAAATATCATGTGCTAGGCCACAAATAAATCTCCATAAAGTGAAAGGTTGGACATCACACAAAGTGCGTTTTCCAACCACAACAAAATTAAATTCGAAATCAGCAGTAGAAACAAATTTGGGAAATTGTCATAGTCTTGCAAATTAAACAACACATTTCTTAATAATCTATGTTCAAAAAATAAATCTCAAGGAAAATTAAAATATTTTGAAATGAATAAAAACAGAATACAGCATATCAAACTTATGGGGTACGGCTAAAGCAGCACTAAGAAACTCACTGCTCTGAAAGTCTCTATTGGAAAAAAGTCAAGGTTTCAAATCAGTTAATTTAAGCTTTCACCTCAAGAATCTAGAAAAAGATAAGCAAATAACTCAAAACAAGCAGAAGAAAAGAAATAGAGGAAATAAGATATTTTGGTACAAGTCAATGAAATAGGAAACAAAAATAGAGAAAAACCAATGAAAACAAAACATGTCTTCTAAAATGATCACCAAGTTGACACAGTTTTAAGTAGACTAACAAAACATCAAAAAAAAGAAGGCAGGTTATCAAAATTTGGAATTAAAGAGGGGCCATCACTACTGACACTACAAAAACTAAAAAGCTTCTAAGTAAATACTGTAAACCAGGGGTCCCCAATCCCTGGCCGCGGATCCAAGCGGGCCAGGAGGGAAGCTCACTTGAGCTCCGCTGTCCGCCCTGCTCAGGGAAGCTCAGCCCGCCTCCCATCTCCCCTGCCTCACACACAGGGGGCGAGCTTGAGTTCTGTGCCTGCTCCGTCGTCCACAAAGCAGGTCCCTGGTGCCAAAAAGGTTGGGAACCGCTGCTATAAACAACCTTATGCTAACAAGTTGCATAAATTGAATAAAACAGATTCCAAGAAAGACATAAATTCTCAAACTTAAGAAGAAATATAAAATCCAAATAGAGCTAATTTTTAATGAAATTAGTAATTAAGAATCTTCCAGCAAAGAAAAGCCCAGGTCCACTTAGCTTCACTAGTGAAACCTACTAAATATTTAAAGAAATAATACAAATCCTTAATAAATTTCAGGAATAGAATAGATAAAAAGCAGAACAATTCATACCGGAGAATACCACTCAGCAACAAAAAGAAACAAATTGATACAATGTGAATGAATCTCAGAAACATATTGAACAGAAACCTGTCCAAAAAAAAAAAAAGGACATACCATATAATTCCATTTAAGTGGAGATCTGGGAAAGGCGAATCTAATCTATAGTGAAAGAAAGCTGGTCAGTGTTTCCTAGAGTAGGCAGTAAGCTGTCCCACAGAACATTCAGGAGTGACTGAGTATTCTATATCCTGGTGGTTTTGGTAGATACAGAGGTGCATGTATTTGTAAGAACTAATTAAAATATACACTTAAAATGAGTACATTTTGTCGTATGTAAGGTATACGTCAATAAAATTTATTTTAAATGGAAGATAGAAAATAATGATCTGACTATAAAATTTTAAAATATATGCATAAAATAGAGGGGAACAGGGAATAAAAACATAAAAATATATTTCAAATGGGTGAAGGTATTTAAAAACTCCATTTCTTACATGAAGGTTACAATTAGAAAAATAAGGTGAATGCTTCTCAAGTTCTCACCAATAATTAATAGAATTAAATACATATTATGTACCTTAAGAACATAGTAACATTATAAATCAGATGTGAAAAAAATGAACTTTGCAGAAAATGTGTTGGTGATATGTTGTATATCTAAAAAAATTTAGTTTCCCACTATGCACTTATTGCAAAAATAAAATTTTATAGAAATACACAAAACATTGGAGTTTAGTAAATTAAGGTTGCATTGGGGTTTATAAAGATAAATTCCAAATGGATCCAGCAACAAAGAAAAAAGAACAAAACTATCAAAAGATTTTTGAAAAAAAGAGAAACTACATAATCTGGATTTAGGAAAGGCCTTTTTTAAAACAAGATAAAACCCAGAAGTCTTACATAAAATAATTAAAATTTTAAAAAATATATTTTATTGATTACGCTATTACAGTCATCCCAATTTTCCCCCTGGCTCCCCCTGGGCCATACCTCCATCCCCTCCACTATTCCCCCTACTTAGTTCATGTCCATGGGTCGTGCATAAAGTTCTTTGGCTTCTCCATTTCCTATACTATTCTTAAAATCCCAGTCTATTTTGTACCTACCAGTTATGCTTCTTAATCCCTGCACTTTTCCCCCCATTCTTCTGCTTCCCCATCCCAGCTGATAACCCTCCAAATGATCTCCATATCTATGATTATGCTCCTGTTCTTGTTGTTTGCTTAGTTTTTGGTTTTTGTGTGTGTGTGTGTGTGTGTGTGTGTGTGTGTGTTTAGATTCAGTTGCTGATAGTTGTGAATTTGTTGTCATTTTAATGTTCATAGTTTTGATCTTAAAGGAGTATGATGAACTCCTGTAGCTTTACCTTGTCAGGGAAACACTTCATCTGCCCTTCCATTCAAAATGATAGCTTTGTGGGATAGAGAGATCTAAGTTGTAGGTCCTTGTTTTTCATCACTTTGAATACTGCCTGCCAGTCCCTTCTTGCCTGCAAAGTTTCTTTTGAAAAATCAGCTGATAGCCTTATGGGAACTCCTTTGTAGGTAACTGTCTCCTTTTCTCTTGCTGCTTTTAACATTCTCTCTTTATCTTTAACCTTTGGCATTTTAACTATGATGTGTCTTGGTGTAGTCCTCTTTGGGTTCAACTTGTTTGGGACTCTCTGTGCTTCCTGGACTTGTATATTTCCTTTGCCAAATTAGGGAAGTTTTTCTTTCATTATTTTTTTCAACTAAGTTTTCAATTTCTTGCTCTTCCTTTTCTCCTTCTAGCACCCCTATGATTTAGATGTTGGTGCGTTTGGAGGTGTCCCAGAGGCACCTTATATTATCCTTGTTTTTTAAAATTATTTTTCTTCTTGCTGGCTGGTTGAATGCTTATTTCTTATGTTCCAAAATTGCTGATCTGAATACTGGCTTCATCCCCTCCATTGTTAGTTCCCTGTAGATTTCCCTTTATTTCATTTAGTGTAATCTTCATTTCTTCCTGGGTCTTTTTATTTTGTTGCACTGCTCAATGAGTTCTGTGAGCATCCTAATCACCAGTTTTGAACTCTGCATCTGATAGATTGATTGGTCATCTCCATTTTGTTTAGTTCTTTTACCAGAGTTTTGTTCTGTTCTTTCATTTGGGCCATACTTCTTCATCTCCTCAGTTTGGCTGCCTCCCTGTGTTTGTTTCTGTGTATTAGGTAGAGCTTCTTTGACTCCCTGTCTTAGTAGTGTGGCCTATTGTGGAAAAGGCACCCATCAATTGTGTGGGGTAGAGCCTTAGGTAATTGTCAGGGATGGGCAACCCGCTTTACCACTTTGTGACTCTTAGTGGGGAGACTCCTCAGAGAGGGGCCAATGCTGTGGCTCGGCTTCTGGAGGATTTCCCAGCACTCACCCTGCACAACAGGCACCATTCCAGCTGTTGCCCTGGTGCAGAATCCCAGAGGGGGTGGGTTTGCGTACATTCTAAACCCATACAGGCCCTTTAAATGGAGATTCCTGAATATCCAGTAGTTCCTTCTGCCATCTCCACTCCCACTTGCTTTTTACAGCCAGAAGTTAATGGGAATTTATCTTCCTGGCACTAGAACCCTTTGCTGTGCTGTCCAGACTGGGCCTGGGATCACTTGCTCCCTAGGTATCCCTCCCAGCGTTTATCCACCACATGCGAATGTGGGACAGCCCGTTCCACTGCTGCCACTTCTCCACACCACACTGCATCTCTGTGCCTCTTCGCCCGTCTCTGCCCCTCCTACCTGTCTGGATGAATGTGGTTTCTTTTGTAAATCCTTGGTTGTCAGACTTCCATAAAACTCAATTTTCTGATGGTTCTGGGTGTTATTTGTTTTGAGATCTAGTTGTAATTCTTTTTGTGGTTGCGTGAAGTGTCCAAATTACCTACACCTCAATCTTGACCAGAATTCCTTAAATAATTAAGATTTAAGATAACTTAATTCTTCCTTAAAACATAACAGTTGTCGTGAATTTTATTTTCCATAGACATCCTCAACAATACCTCCCTTGCCCCATGCTTTTCTCTTGAAGGTGCCTTGACATTCACCTCAAGGAGTGGACTCTCCAGGCTCTTTCAGGGAATCTGGGCTGGCTCATGATTATAGCAGGCTTGAGATTTCTGAGCCCAGGTCACAGACGGTGATAGAGATTCTGCCTGGTTCTCTCGGGCCAGCCACTCTTTCCTGGAAGCCCAAAAAGACACATGGGAAGGCCCATGTAGGTGTTCTTGCTGACAGCCCCCGCTGAGGTCCCAGCTGACAGACAGCCAGTATCAACCATCAGACATGTGAGTGAACGAGGCTTCAGCTAATGGCAGTCTGTAGTAACCGCTCCGTCAGCCTTCCAGTATTTTTAGCTGAGGCCTCAGACACCACGGAACAGACAACAACTGTTGTGCCCTTTCTGAATTCCTGACCCATAAAATCTGTGACCATAAAAGAATAGGGCTGGTTGTTTTATGTCACTAAGTTTGGGGTTATTTGTTACACAGCAATATTTACCAGAAATAAAAAATCACCATAAAGAAAAATAAGAAACCTGAGCTAAAATTTAGAAACATACTGAATAAAAAAACATAATATCCAGAAACTACAGAATTAGTAACATTGAACACAGAGAAGTGAATAACCCAAACAACTTAAATAAGGAATTTAGAGAAGACAAAAAAAATGAACAGATGCTCACTTCTATTAGACTGACACAAAGTTTTAAAATTAATAGTATCAAGTGAGACTGTGTGCAAATTAAAGAGTTTTGAGGACAGTCTGGCATTTCCTATCAAAATTAAAATGTACAGATCCTTTGATTTATCAACTTCACCTCTAGAAATCTATCTACAGAAATATTAGCAAGTGGCCATAAAGATTTTCGTATGAGTGTTTACTATAGCAATATTACTAATAGAAAAAAATTAATAAATCTATTTGATGTGTTGTTAGAGTGCCATGGTTAAATAAATCATAGCCTATTGATATGATGACATCTACAAAAAGTTAAAAAAGAATGGGGTAGACTATTATTTCTTGATATGGATGATCACCAAGATATATTAAGTTAAAAATGCAAACCACAGAAAAGTTAGTAGTTTCCCTAGAAAACCAAACAACTACGCATGTCATATATAGAATAGTAGATGCCAAATTAATGCCAGCAGCTACCTTTGGGAAGGACAGTGGGAGTGGGGGCTTTTCACATTTTATTCAAGATGGTAAGTGCTATGGAGGGGGAAAAATAATCAGGAACTACTGTGAGGAGGTTTATATAAAATGTTTGTCATATTTATACACAACACATAAAAGTATAAAAACACGTATGTGATGGTAAGTCCTAATTTCAGAATAGCGTTCAATCCAGGGAGGGAAGGGGAGAGGATGCTACAAGGGTGCGCACACCATGAGGTGGGGATCACTGAAGGCCCACTTAGAGGTGGCCTACCACAGTGACCACTAAAATTATTAAAACTGTTTTCAAAAACAAAAAATGAACATGGAAAGTGAATAGCAAAAATTAGAACGCTTTAGATAAGTTATTATCCATATTTTGGCCACTTTTTCCATGTTGAAAATATTTGAGATACTTTCAAACATTCAAGAACTTTCTAAAAATAGCCAAGTGTAGACCACCCATAAAACTTTGATATGTTACTTCTAACTGCAATTAAAATATGAACCTGTTCAATGGAATGAGGGTATCTGGCTTGAAGCTATACAACTTACACAATTTATAGAATAAATTTCATTCATTTGATATTCATCACTTATTCATCAAGGATTACTCATCCCATAGTTCAACTATAAAACCTCCACATCATATTAGATCCTCAATCATTTGTTTTTTGTCAAAAATCATCACAAGTTAGAGCTAGGGAACACTTATGTTATTTGAAGAGCAATAAGCCGGTCAGAGAAGGATAAATACCATACGATCTCACTCATATGTAGAATTTAATGAATGAAACAAACCGACTAACAAGATGAATGAACCAGAGGTATGGGAACATAGAACACATCGACAGATCTCAGAGGGGAGGGCTGTGGGGGGGGGGGCTGGAAGAGAGTAGCCCGAGAACATACATGCATACACGCAGAGCCCATGGACACAGACAATGATGTGGTGAAGGTGTGGGGGTGCTGGGTGGAGGGCTGAAAGGGGGGAAGTGGGGGATATCTGTAATAGTGGCAACAATAAAACAAAAATTTTTAAAAAGAACCATGTAAAGAATTGTGAGGAATTTAAAAATGTGTGTGTGTGTGGCATAGTACATTTCTGTATTAAGGATAACATTGTCCAGAGCATGCCACAAGTAAGCTACTACTACTGACACACTTCAAGTGCATTGTACAAGCAGCATCTGAATGTTCGGATATACATATTCCACGTTCTGTATTTCCTGAATTGTTCTGGCTTTTGTATGTGCAAAACATTGTTATTTGGGGGTTTGATCTTTAAGCAGAGATGCTCTTTTGTTTGGAAGAGAGGGCTAATTTGAAAAATACTAGGCAAGCCAGACGATATATAAAGAATGTGCTGTGACTGATAAAAATATTTTTTTTAGTAAGCTTAGATGTATTTTTTTCAAACTAACACATCCTCTACCCTTCCTCAGTCCTGTTTGCTCAGCTGGATGTCCACAGGGTCCAATTCTCCCTCCAACTGCCCTTGCATGCTAATGTGACTGCAGCTCACAGGGTAACTGGTCGGCCCAGAGCAGCATCTGTACGCATTTGTTCATCCACAGTATCTGGCAGCTTCTCCCATGATTTTGCAGTATTAAAATATTATCATGTATTTTTAGTTTTTGTCTCTTTATAACAAAGCTAAATAGATATGAATCTTTAAGGATGCTATATTTTAAGTACTTCAAAAGCCAGAATATTCAAATGCAAATAATATATTTAACAATACCCTTGATAAATCAGTAAATATGATTAACTTCATTAAACCTTGAATTCTGATTTATTTTTAACATTGTTTAACAACATGGGCAGTACACAGACCATTTCCCCTGCATTCCAAAATAGGATTGCTTATTTTTTAGCGTAAGCACTGGCGTGGCTGTTTGGGGTGCGAGCTGAACCAGCCATGTTTTTCCTGGAACCCCGTTTTTTACTTGAAAGAATAGCTGACAAACTATGCTTTTTCACATGTACATTTGGGTACATTTTCTCAAAAATGAGTGAAGTGAATGTGTCACTTAAAGGAAAACCACTGACAGTATGTGGTTACCACTGATAATATTCAAGTCTTCCAGTGAAAAATTAGAATTTCGAAAAATGTAATGTCATTATGAGTTTAACAGATTTCCAGTACTTACTTGTCTGGCAGGAAGTGGTAATATTAATTTTTAAAATTTAATTTAATTTAATCTAATTTTATAGAATGAAATGTATCCACACTGGGAAGACCTGGATTACTCCACTATTTCCAAATGACCAATGAATAAGGCCACAAAGTCATGTATGGGTTAAGAGAAGTTACCTAAATAAAAAAAGAGACTAATAGATTTTAATGTAACAGAGTATGAAACACTTCTTGGAATTGTTTCTGGTCCAAAATTGCAACTAAACTTTGAAAACACATCACATGTTGGGTTCTTGTGTTATATTACAGAAGTGCAGTCACCTGAAAAGACTATTAAAACATTCCTTTTTGCCCTGGTTGGTGTTGCTCAGTTGGTTGGAGCATTGTCCCATGAACTGAAAGGTCGCAGGTTTGATTCCTGATCAGGGCACATGCCTATGTTGCAGGTTTGGTGCCTGATCACGGTGTGTACGAGAGGCAACCAAATCTATGTTTCTCACATTGATGTTTCCCCCCCTCCCTCTCTCCCTGCTTCTACAATCAGTAAGCATGCCCCTGGGTAAGGAGATATATATTTATATATATATATATATATATATATATATATATTTCCCTTTTTCCAACTGAAGATGATCCCCGACTTAAGATTTTGCATCTTTAAGATGGTGCAAAAATAATACACATTCAGTAGAAACTAGCCAGGCTAAACTAAGATATTTGGTAGTTTATCTGAATTAGATGCATTTTCATTTACAGTATTTTCAACATATGATGGGTTTATTGGGACATAACCCCATCATTAAGTCAAGGAGCTTCTGTACTGTATTTGCATGAGACTGGTTTTCTCTAGAGAGTTCAAACAGAAAAACAATGCAATGGATTGAATGCAAAAGCAGTGTAAGAATGCAACTTTCTTTTATGGAGGCAGATATTAAAGATTTGCAAACAATGTGAAATCATGGGTCTCTAAATAAAACTACATTGTTAACATGTGATGGATTTATTATTATGTTCAAATAAATTAATGAATAAGCATTTAAAATACATCCATTTTAATTTCTAATAAAGTCAATATTGATAAAGACAGCCTACATAAGCAAAAATTCTTTGGATCCTGAAATCACTTTTATGTGTAAAGGGACCAGAAATTGAGAATCATAATTTATCATCACTAACAACTCATAATTAGTGTAAATGCTGCTTAGAATCAGAGCAAAGGAAACTGGAAAAGGAACAAGTTTTAAAGGTTTATAATGGTTAAAATTTTGTCAGAAATGCAACCATATGCTTTGATTTACCAATGCAACAAAGTTTATACTTGTATATGCAACTCTGCCAGGTCATTTAATTTATGCATGAATCCAGAATATTTATCAAGATTACTCTTACAGCAATAAAAACTTTGAAAATAGAGTCAAGCCCTATCTTTCCCCCTCAGGGCAGATTTTGCTCTTTCACTGTTTCTAGACACAATGATTTCTCTTTTCAGATGACACTGCTGACGAATTAATACTAATTAATATGCACTTTGTGACAACTCCCTGTACACATTCCGATGCTGGAAATGTGTCAGTAAAAAGATGTGCAGAACCGCTTAGAACATAACTCCATGAGAGCAAAGGCTTTAAGTAATTCGATATTTCTACATCTAAAATGATACCTAGATGTACAGTTCAACTCTACACATTTTATTTTATGTAAGTTACTCCTCAAAAAGCAAATATTTCCATAATATAGTGTTTGACACAATAAATGTTAAATAAATTGTGTACTAACTCTAGCCATTTGGGTCATCTCTAAGACAAATACGCCTCATTCAGAATATTGAGTTTGTTGACTTTAAACCAAGCACATATACCTAATTCTTCTTGAATATGTAACAAATTTTAAGATTACAGAGTAACATCCTAGGGCTATAATTTTGAATGATCATCCAAATTGCATAAAACTAAAAAAAAAAACAAAAACAACAAAAAAAAAAACAAAAAAAAACTTGGCCCATTACACTGATAGTGCTAAAATCTAGAATTTGGTTTGATTTTAATAAATAAAGAAATGGGGGAAAAGACAGTCCTTTGTTTTCAAAAAATATTTATTTAAAAATAAGATTTCTAAAAATACATTACATAATACATTTCAAGAGAAGTAAAAATTCCATGATTTAAATTAAAAACAATCTGCAAAGAAAAATAGAAATATTACATGAATAAAACTAAATCACTAAAATAAATTAAAAAGCAACATTATCCTTAAGGTAGATACATAGCTTGTTTTTCATTTTAAGAACCAGTGTTGACTCTTCAGTTAAACAAGTATTATCTCAGATACACAGCTCACACTTGTACATTTTTCCCTCTCTCTTCTCGATCTAGTCTCTTATTTCTCAATTACTATAACCCATATTACCATTAGCACTAGAAATTTACTGAAGATTTTCTGTAAATGATCTTAGGGGAACAGACAAGGAAAAACAGTGCAGCAGAACAGCACTCAGGTGTAAACATATGCACTGAATGAAATAATCACCTAATTTAAAAGCAAGATATATGGCACTTGGAACATACCATATTAAAAGTTTTCTGTTTTAGGGATATATAATATTAGACAAAATTTGAGGTTGATACAAAATTTTAGGAGTCTGTACATATCACAGACTTTGCACATTCATTACACTTGTTAGTCAGATTTTTAAAGACTAATTGCAGGGACAATAAAGCTCATACGAGCTCAATAACCTGGGCTCAGTCCGCCCAAGGCCCGATCTTTCCCCCTCAGAATTGCAGCTCACTTGTCCAAGTATCTCTGTGGTGGAAATTCTTCCTATTATATCACTTACTTGCTTTACTCTACCTATGCTAAAGTAGAAATTTCTTTTCATTATTCATCTCTGTAGACAGAGTAGTAGAGAACTCTCTACTATCCAGTAACTTGAACAAATATTGCATTCAGCCACATTAATTTAAATAATACATAAACAAGCCAAATAACTCAGTACTGATACTGTGGCAGTAATATGGGGAATACATTGTTGACAATTAGACATAATGTTGCTTCTTCCCATTTTGTTTTCAAATTTTGCTTTTACCTCTAACAACACGTGTATCTTTATTTCTATGTATCATTTACATGATCCTAAGTCATGTTTACTGTAAGCTTCAGACTTGATTTCTTTTTTCTGTTTAGAATTCAATGCAAAACCATGTAACATATCTACATTCAATAAGGGAATTTCTGAGTGAAAATGATGCAAAACATTCTGAAATGGGACTACTTTTCCTATACATATACAGTGTTACCTTCTTGCCAGGATTTTTAACCATTTCGGCCACAGTTTTAAGGATACTCAATGAATGTTTTTAAAGTTTACGGGGAAAACAGGAAACCAGAATAGTAAACATAGCAATATTACATTTGGACAATTACAAGTACCTCTAAAGGGTTTTTTCTCTCATTTGTTTATAAAATGAATCACTAAACAGAAGTAGTTTTTAAAATACTCTTAACTTTTTATGTGAAGGGAGAAACAACATAGAGAGACCTTTTTTGGTTGAGTTCAATTTTCTATTACAGTTTTGTTTAAATCAAGTACATTTGCATTTCTTCTTGGGAAATGTTTATATATATGTATATGTATATTTTTAAAGTGTTCTTTGTTTGCAAACTAGACAAATGACAATATCATTCTTTAATGGCATTAAGGATTATACACACACAGAGATGCAGAATTCCTCACTTGTTATAAGAAAGGCCCTGATCTTTTCATTTTAGCATTTTGTTTCAGCATTCATGAAAAGGGCCCAAATAAGCTATTCAGTTCATTTACAGAAATAAAAGTATACCTTTTATTACTTCTCATGTATTCCTGCAGAAATAAAGCACAACCAAAATATCTTGTGGGAAGATTATCTTTTGCAACTTCAACCCATTAAACTACTTTTTAAAGTAGCCAATCTATATAAAAATACCAAATGATAAAACATACTAATCTGCCTAACTCAGAAAAGAAGTTCAAATGGGAGACATTTAAAACCAATTAAATTGAGGCAGCAGTGTGTAAAAACTAAGACCCAGTAATCAAAATTGTTCTCAGTAACATTAAATTTTACCTTATAAACACAAGGATGTGAGATGAAAACTCTCAGTCAACCAAAAAGAAAATCAACTCTTTGGTACAGGAAATAAAAACGTCACTCAATGCTAATGAGTAGCACCAGGATGTTTTAGTTGTTGAGGCTGGAGGACACTAACTTCAGGCACCGGCAGGTTAAACTATCACCGGATGAACACTGGCAAGAACACAGAGCTTGTGATATGCAGCCAACCTCTCCCTGTAGTTAACAATCAATGCAGTTAAACCCTGTATTTAGTCAAAAAGGCAAGCAAAGCCACAACAAGAAACATACCTGTTTTGTTGCCATTTGATCCACACTACTGTTTATACATAAAACTATCGGCACTGAGAAGAACAGAGTGTTGAACAACCCTGGCAAGCACTACATTACATGTCACAGGTATTCACAACAATACTAACTGGTATGGAGACGACCGCCGAGGTATCAAAAACTCCAAAATAGCACAATTTTAAAGTGAAAATCACCCCTTAACATAAAAACTCATCACAAGACTTGTGATAAGGGTCCCAGTTTTTTCAAACTTTGGGCAACCTCTGCATTTCTCCTCAGCACTAACTAGCTGTACCTTTCTTAACAATTCCTGTTACCATACACTATGCAATTATAATATTTAACATTTAAAATAATTTCTCAAAGGCATCTGACCAGCTGAAGAGAATCAGCAATATAAATTCCTTAGATAACTCAAACTAAAATGCTCACGTGCATTAAGGACTCTGAGAGTAGAATGTTATCTGCAAGAGATAAGGCTAATGATCATAGCCGGGGGATTTCCTGGCCTCACAGACATTTTATAGTCTACCCTGTTGCTGAGATGCTGATTCCCCATGCTCTCTGTCCAGCCTTCTCACCATCTGAGTAAGTTCCCTTAATTTCTTTCCACAGTTTTGGCTACTCACTACTCACTTGTACTCTATGTCCTCTATGATGGACTAGGGGAAAAGGACATGATAGTAAAAAAATATAATGATGGTGAAAAATATCAGTAATACCCAGAATTTAAGAATTTTAAATACCATTGTTATTTCTATTTCAAATTAGCACTAGCTAGCAGTCACCATTACGACATCTAAAGAACAGACAAAAACACAGTAAATTTTGTTGTTAAAAACTGCACGATAATAATAAAAGGGGATGTCTGAAGAAAGTCATTTTCCTGAAGTTAAACCAGCATCATCCTGAAGGCAGCAGAAGTGCTAAATAGTAATACATAGAATAACAACATTGGTTCAAAATATTTTAAGCAAACTGATTCTATTTTTTCTCACATTCTACTGTAGATTATTCTAGAATTCAATTGAGAATGACTGAATTCAGAAGATGACATTTGTTATTTAGATATAAATTCAGAGGGCGCTTCTTAGAATAGAAGGTGACAAGTGTGAACATTAAATAATAAACTAATTCATTTGTTAACTATAGGTTAACAATTCTAGAAAGTAGAACATACTAAATGTGCATGACTTACTAACTACCTTCACTAATACTTACATTTTTGAAAGCCACAGTGGTAGAACTGGGTAAAAAAACTTCTATTTGTATCTATTAGTAAATTATTTAATGTAAGTATAAATTCACCAAATAAATTCTATATAGATCTATATATATTGGAGGTCATGTATAAAACTTATGTAATGAAGCAGCAATAGTAGAGTAAACTTGAGCTAGGTGATCTGTTTCTCCATGAAGCATAAGGGAAGTAGAGAGACCAGAGAAAAGTGTGGGGGAGGCTAGCAGCTTTGTTAGTATTAATGCCACTGGAAACCAGAGCTGGACACACTGTGGTTTTATAGCAATTCACTTGAGAACACTCAAACTGCCCCACAACCTAACACATAAAACACTGTGGCCATACTCTAAATTAATTACTTCACACTTCCTGACTAAAGTGTTGTCCTAACTTAAGTCTTCATGATTAGCACTCGGAATTATTAACCCCTTTCGAGTAAAACGTATTTTCAACTAACTGCTTGTATGGAAGTGACTTAAAAAAGCATGATGAGGAATAGTTATAATTAGCTACCATCCTTAGAGAAAAATACCTCTAAATATTAGCAAAAATTTACTAATGTTCATTCTCACAGAAGTTTTAACTCCACTTTTATACTGAATTTTATGTAACTTATGTTCTCTACTCCTATTACTATTAAAAGTAAACTATGCTTTCTTCTGTTACAGAGATTAATACATTAAAAATTTAAATATAGCTATCTCTTATGTTAACCACAAATATTTTTAATACATCCCTTAAGCAAAATAGTACTTTTCTTATAATGTAACATCAGTTAACTTAATGTTCTTAAACTGTCAGTCTTGGTCACAAAGTACCAAAAGCGCATTAGCTGAATGCCTACTGTTTGGGGGACAGTGAAATCAGTCAATTTTCCCCTACAATCTTGAGCCCATTAAGATTTTTGTTTAAGGAAAAGAACAACAACAAATATACTTGTTCAAGAGGTGTAACGTACAATGTCTAGTTAAAACTCATTTCCAGAGGCCAAATTAATGACTTTGCTGATGTAAAACATCCTTTAAAATATATTTTGCTTATTAAAATGGAATAAAATATTTATGAGAAACTACTTTATCCAACATATAAATTACACCAGTTACCTCATGACTCATAATTATTTTCTAACACTCAACTCATTATTTGTTATTTTCATGGTTATACAGAATACATAATAAATTGGCTACTAAAGCTACAGCTATGACTCTAAGCAGGAAAGTTAAAAAAGAATGGGAAGTATAAAAAGAATCATTAATCTCTTACTATTTTAGTGCAATAGAATCAGCAAAAAAAAATCATTCCACAACTGAGATTAAAAAAACTAAATGCATTTTTTAGATATTCAATAAGACCCATTAGATACCTCCTTGCCAATGTAACTATAATTATTTCTGTGCTTTCTAAAAAATAGTAATTTTAAAGTATTGTCTTTTCTAATTCTAAGGACTCAATTTGCCAAACGAAGAACTCACAGACACAACAGTGTGGTGAATGCGGGGGAGGGGCGGGGGGAGGAAGAGGGTGGAGGTGGAAGAAGGTGTAGTGGGGACAAATGGTAATGAAAAAACACAACAAAAATAAATAAAAATAAAAGTTTAAAAGGTAAAGTAAAATTCATGAAATGGTTTACATTTGTTTACCCTGATCTGATCTAAATGTGTAAATGACAGTAAAAAATATAATATACATAAATAAAACAAAGTAGTCATCATTTGTATGAACTAGATATGACATCATAAACACAGACCATTAATTTTCATAAAATATAACAGTTTTGTACGTACACTCCCCCTAAGTCTGTACCTCTGACAGGTTCTGATTTTGGCTACACAATTTACTTGTGGGGCAGTAAGTCTCTAGACCCAGTATAATTACATCAATTAGCCAAAAGAGGGCGCAGAGAGAACACTAGAGTTCATGCGCTCCCTAGGAACAACTGCCCGTTGGTTTTTTCTCGTCTAACAAGGAATAACAAAACCCAGTTAAGCATGCTAATTTGGGGATATATACGTATATCCCTTAATACAGAGTCTTATATAAATATACTGATATATTGGTATGTACCATTTCTGCCATTCAAACAAAATAAATATATACCTTGCCTAGTGTATGAGTTTGTATTGCAGTACCAGAGGAATCAGGCACAGAGGGATCAGGCTAGTGAGGGTATAGAGAAAAGAGGGAAGACAATGTGCTCTAGAAATGGTGAATCCAAGAAAAACAAAAAACTCGTGGGGTGAGAAAGGGACACCTCTGGTTCTCATTACTGAGGCAGAAGTTGGCTCTGAGCACCTCCCAGGTACGTTTCAAGGTCGCTCCTGCTACTATATGAAGTATAACTGTGTCTATAAAGCTCTTTAAGGGATCTTCACTTCACTTTCCTGTTTCCTCAAGGTCCTCATTTGAAAGGAATGTATACAGCTAGGTAGGGCATTCAACAGATATATATCTGTATATTACCTATACATTACTTCCTTGTAACAGTTCTGTCACCAGGCCAAATTTGGTCAACAGGTTAACCTGCACAAAATCCAACCCATTTCCATGACATGAACATACTAATGTGGTTCATTAAGCTCTACAAATACATTTCTCATATTAAATTTACTATGCATCTTACCAGCACCAATACATATTTTCACCTGCCATGTCTACACTTTTAGGTAATAAAACATTATATAATCAGAGCATGTAAGACATGGCACTTGTATCTCTGAGAACAGCTTATTCCATTATTTTAGAAGATATTTACAATTTCTGAAAGAAGTAACCACAGTAGAGTTAACCCACTGACAACGGTAGCTGTTGCTTGATATCTCAGGTATGATTCCCTACTATCTAATTTAAGTAAAAGAAAACTACTGATATGCTACAAGTAAGTAGAGTCCTTCAATCTTCTCTTCGAGGGCAAGACTGAATACAAAAATTTTCAAAAAAGATACATGGACTTTGCAATATTCTAATGGAAAAAAATGTTAAAGCTGAATTTTTTTCAAAGCATGCTAAAGATCTTTTCGAACAAATGTTCTGTGCTTTCCAAGAGACCATCACTCTGAGCAGTTTAAATCTGTATAAGGCTAACGATAAATGTAGATTATTATTTTCTTACTTTAAGGTCATTTCCTAACATTAGCTACAAAAAGGTCTTTCAATCCAAATTATAGTTAGCTAACTAAAATTTAATTTCATTTTGGGTAATTTAGGTATACAAAAGTTATTTACTTATTTTTACTAGTAATTTCCTATGATAAAATTTCAGGAATTGGCCAATATTTATTATAAGTAAACCTTCAATGTGTAATTTTAGATCTACTAATAGGTACTATTAAATAAAAGTAAAAAGTATATGTATTTTTTCAAAAGAACAATATTCCTCTTTATACTGTACAGTACACATTATCTGGTTATACCAGCATTTTAAAGATTCGCATTCTGGCCTAACTGCACCAGAAAAGGTATTTGTGGAATTACTGCATATTTGCTTTCCTTTTGCTCAACAAAATCTGAAGGTAAAATACGAATACATTCCCACTTAGTCAAAATTTTCTACTCGAAGCAAATATATTAACAACAATCAAAATTACAGCAGTATAGGGAAAAGAAATGGGAATGTTAACATGAAAAAAATTAATTTTTCCTTTACAATAAGGTAGGTAGTTGGTACTTTACTTTAGTGGTGTTTTTGTTTGGGGGGAAGAGAAGAAAACATCAGAAACCTACTTCTAAGAAAACACTGCCCTTTTGTTGTTGTTCAATCCTATGCTGCACTTAATAAAATCCTGCAACATATATAAAAGAAAGTATTAACATTTTAAGCTGCATTTGAAAAAGAAAATTTACATATAAGGTGTAAAACCTTTTGTAAAACCTGAAGAATTAAATTCAGATTTGGTTAGTACTGTTTAAAAGTGAAAAATTTAAATAAACATCTGAAAATCCCCATAAATTAAAATCTATAATATTGTCAGTCCTAAAAGAAATTATGTACAATTATTTCAATCCAATCACTGCCTTTTGAGTTTAATAACAAAAGCATTTTAAGAAATCCCTGTGGAAAGCTAATTTGAAAGTAAACATGCTTTAAAACTTAAATATAGATCTTGTATTAGTCCCACAACAGGATCAAGATCACTATTAAAATAAAGCCTGGGGCACATTATGATGCCTAAGATTGGTGGGTGGATTTTAATTGACTTGAAGACTGTCATCGTTCTATTATCAGAAAACCTGTAACGCACTTCCAGCATGGAGGACCCATCTGTGCCCACCATCCATCTGTTTAGACGTGATTGGCAAAGTGGTAGGGAACTCGCAGTGGTTGTCTCTGCCTGAAAGGAATAAACCACAGGATCTTCCAACGAGTGCCAAAAACTTCTGAGAAGGTCTGCTGCCATGGCTTTCGGGGCCTCGATCTACAGAAGACAGCATTATTAGTGAAAGACAGCACTCCCATGGTGCACTTCAGTCAACTAAAACAATACAGGTTGGCTGGGGATCCATTACTGGACTCTGATGAATTGTGTCCCAGCATCACAAACACAGCTTTTCTTTCATTATGGCATGCAGCTGAGTTTTAACTCTGGATAGCAGATATTGTATCTGTGTCGTCAATCAACCTAGAGCAACTTTTGAAGCACAGGAAAATCTCAGGATTAACAGAATGTGTGTCAACAACACAGTAGCAAATCTCTTTTGATGTACTTTCAGGACAAATAATTTAATTTACTTTAGTTAGACCAAAAACAAGAATGATCAGTCCTTATTTTCTATGAAAACTAGCATGGCCAGAAGACCCCACTGTAAGATGGGGTCATGACTGTCCAGCTCAGGCCTTAGACAAGGCACCAAGAAAAAGCCATCATTATATTATCTTCCTACTACATGTACACATTACTTTTCAAATGTGGCCAGTTATTTTCATTTTTATTAAGAACACTACAGACCTTACTTTTATACTTACATTTCTTCACAACAGTTTGACATCTTTTCAATAGATGTTGTATCCTATTAAAAATTAAAAATATATACTCAGATAAAGTTCTAGAAGCTTTGTTCTATAGTAATTTTACAATGTTTTAAAGTCATATCCAGAGAATATATTGAAGATTTAAACAGTTAATACATGAGTACTAAGATTTCTAAATTATCTATAGACATTGCCAAAATTCCAATGGAAGAAACAAAATCAACATCACCTTGTACCCCTCAACATTATTCAATGATAAAACCTAACTAAAATTGTAGGAGTCTCACTTCATTCATGTTACTTTTCATTATACTTGCCCCCTTGACAACTCTTTTAAAATACATAGTATCTCCCATATTCTGCCATGTGTAATGCACACGTGGGTATAATGCACATCCACTTTTTATAATGCACGCCCAAACTTTCAGGAAAAAGAAAACTTTTGTTTTAAGTTCTTAATTCAATCTTTTATTTACTTATATTCAGAAACAAAACAGATTATCATATTCCAGAGCATTATTTTACATGTGAATATCATTATTATTTTCTAGAGTTATGCTTTTATTGCATAAGCATAAATGAAAGAATTAAACACACTTACATAGATAGGGAATTAGTACTACCCATGTATAATACACATCCTTATTTTTCCCTCCAAATTTGGGCAAAAAAGTATATATTATACATGGCAAAATATGGTATTTTTAATTCAACTGTCAGTGAATATGAATTAAAAAATACCAAAAATGACAAATGAAAGATACTACTGAACAAAAAACTTCCAAGAGCCAAAGAGAGCTTCTGGTTCTGGATTTCTGTAAACACAATTCAACACAGCAACCCATGCATTTGCCTACTATAACACCTAGTACTCTGAAAAGTCAAGTGAACTCATTAGTGTTCTTTGGCAAAAAATAAACACATGCACAAAAAACTCTTTCCTTCATTCCAACAGAAAAATCAGTCTCTTCACAGTAATACAATTTCTAATGTCTTTTTCTATAAGGCTCAAACAAATGCATAAGAAAAACAATTCAACCAAAAAAGGTTGACTTGCTGGTTTATGTTAACAGAACATCTATCATTAGATTGAGAGACTGTCATGATAAATACCTAAATAATCAAAATGAATGACATAATCTCAGTTTAGATATACAAGGTCTGTCCAGAAGGTATCCAGCCATGTAATATCAAAAACAGAAACATTTGCTGAACATACAAGAAACAGTGTACATAGGACAATGATGCCTCAGTCCCCTTCAAAGTAGGCACCTTAGGACCTCACACAGTTCTCTCAGTTGCCATCAGCTGCCCCATTATATTTTCCTGATTCTCACTAATGGTCTGAAATCTCTGCCCTTTCAAAGGTGATTTGAATTTTGGGAAAAGCCAGAAGTCACAGGGCACCAAATGTGGGCTGCAGTGGGGCTGAGTCACCTGGATGACTTCATGTTTCATCAAAAAACTCTGCATGAGACATGATACATGAGTGGGTGCATCGTCGTGATGAAGCTGCTAATCACAAGTTGCCCATAGCTGTGGCCTTCTGAATCATCTGGTAGTTTCCACAGAGGAATAGTCAAGATTTGATGCAGATTCCTTGCTCTGCTCACTCAGTCACTTTGAATGCGACAGCCACACAATATACATGCTTACTCAATGGCATCTACTGCCCCCGCTAACTAGCACAGTGAAGTTGTCATTGTTCACACATGTACATTCCAGTCCACTCTCCTTGGCTGCCTGATTCCACTGATGTTGTGCAAACTGTTTTTGTTATATTAACAATGGCTGGACTTTTTCCAGATAGACCTCGTATATTTATATTTTAAATACACTTTAAAGTATATAAAAATATCTTTTTATTTATTTTTTGAATCCTCATCCAAAGATATGTTTATTGATTTCAGAGAGAACAGGGGGGTGGGGGTATGGAGAGAGAGAGAGAGAGAGAGAGAGGAAGGGAGGGAGGGAGGGAGGCAGAGAGGAAGGCAGGGAGGGAAAGAGGCAGGGAGGAAGATTTATTCGCCCTGACCGGGGATTGAACCTGCAACCTTGGTGTATCACAATGATACTCTAACCAACTGAGTGACCCAGCCAGAGCCTATCTTCTTTTAAATACACCAAAAAGTCAGAGAAGTGTTTCTCCTCTTATCCTTTACTGGCTTGCTCTTATACACCAAATGGACTATACTATTACTAAGCAGTAGTATTCACGCAAATACTTGTGGTTTCAACTGCAATCCCAGGAACTTCTCTGGTTGTAAAACTTTCCTCTAATGAAAATAATAAAAAGCACCTTCACTTTAAAAGACTCTTTATAGAAGTTGCATCAACAGCTATAATATTAATTTCTTACATATGAATAGTTGAATAAGTTAGCCAACATATGAAAAAATAAGTCTTTTTTTTAGATGTGTAAGTAGCAAATAACAGGTTTCTTTCCAGATTACCTAGGAATTTGGAACAAACTGTAGATTTGCAACATATTCTATATTAATCAGTTTTCCTATTACACTTTGAAATTCATGGTAACCGATGACAATTTTATTTATAATTAACCCTTCTTGGTTCTGTTGCATAATTTCCTCAAAATAATGTTTTACTCTGCGAAAACACAGTCTGCAAATACATGACAAGACTGATTAGGAACTTAGCCGAAAGCTCCGCCTCTGGTTTCATCTGTATAGAAAGTGACTGATGTAATTTTAATGGTGTCTTAGAAATGCTGAGTGACAGGTTGTTCCAAAACAAGTAAGACAGCTTGTACAAAAATACAAAAAGATGAGACAGAAGTCAAGTGCTATTTGGAAAGGTATATATAAATGGCGTATATACATGACAACAATTGCAGTTGTGAATGATACTTAAACACTGGGAATTATTTTAGGATTGAAAATGCAATCATAAGGTCAGCCTACTTTAATGATCTAATATTACAGGAAATTTTTACTATGCAGAAATTTACAACTTGATTATAACTTTGAGGAACTTATTTGTGGAATAAAAGAATCAACTTGAAAGACTTCACATGAGAAAACTTTTATTTTCAAGTGCTTTTAACACCTTTCTAGAATCTGGTTCAAGAAAAAAGGGGACTACTACCAATTAGGTCATCATAAATAGATGGTCATTCTATCAGAGGGCATGACATCTACCGTGATTTTATGAACACAGTCTGTGAGGGTAAATGTTAGGGCTATTTTTTTCTCTAGTAACAGCAGATGCTAACCTGAAACTCAGCTATCTTGAACACTGTTACACAAAAAAAGTATAATATTTGTATGTGATCAACCAAACATGTCATGCAGTTTTTGAACTGACATTTATACAACACACTCAGAGCAACACAATATCACCTTTGTAAGCACAACAGACACAGCAAACTAGAAGAGGAAGAAGTTACGACTGGCTGGAACACTGAAAGTGTATAAGTTATTTTCAACTGCCAACTTAGGCTTAATATGCTTTTTGTGTTTTATAAAGCATGAAAATGTAGAAGATTTTAAACTAAGAAAATTAAAACAGATTTTGGTGCACACAATTCTATTCAACTTAAAAGATTCAATACTTTGAGTGACCATTATAAAATGACAAATAAAATAACTGCTACCTTTAAAGAGTATACATATAATTTATTAATTCTTAATTTTATATAAAATTCAGCTATCCATCCATAAATATTCACTGTTCAAGAATACAAACCAAGTTTTTATTTTATGTTGCCTACAATCAGAATACCATTATTTCCAAAGAAATATTTGTCTTGATTACAGTCTAGTGATCAGAGCAGCTAAGACTTTCTTTAGTAGGCATATGTAACTAAGAGATATATGAGAATGCTTTCCCATTTTAAAACTGAAAGTTTATTTTCTAAAAATAAGAATAAACTAGAAAAAGCAAGATTTACAGAGATACAAGCTTTACCTATTTTATCCACCAATACTTTATACTTCCGCTGATGGCTGCTGACCTTACCCTAAGAAATGATCTTTCAGATTCAGCCTAAGAAAATATGATTGATTTTAAAATAAAGCTGTATCCTAACTAATAAGGTTATACCTAAAATAGAAAAAAAAAGTTCTTAGCAGAAAAGAAGAGGGAGGTAGTCACTGCCTCCTAGAAATACTGGGAGGGTTGAGGAGCAAAGAGGAAGAATTTATCACCAGACGCTTCCTGGTTAACAGACCTGAGAATTTAGTCCTCTTGGAACACATACTTTGATGATACAATCCATCCAACTATCTGCTTTGAGTTCATTCTCATCAACCAACACTTCACCATACATGTTGTGATAGGGGAGAAAGGATGTGAAGAGTCCTTTGACACACCTGACGTAAGGGACTAAACTGTCAACCTGGTTTCCATGACTATCACTTTCAAGTTTGGAAGTAAGGGTCATTGTTTCTCAGCCTAATTAACTCTGGAAACATTTTCAATTAGTAATAATCTCACCTTGAATAAACCTGATTGGCTACACTACTGCCACTGTGCAAAGCTTGGAAACATTTTCAAAATGGAGTTTCTAAGACCTGCCAAACCAAAGACCTGATGAAAGTTAAAAACATTCTCTCAGAAAGACTCCTTGAAGACAAGTCACTCTAACCTCACTGACTGCCTGCACTCTTTACTTGCCATTGTAGATCTTCTCAATGCTTCTAACTCTGCTACACATATCTAATTCAATGACTGTTAATTTCATCTGGAGTTAAAAAAAAACTATTCAAAAAAACTTTTCACAACTACATTATATTATACCTGTTTTATCTATTACTAATTTCTACTAATTCTAAGACAGACCTTTTCTTGCCTTCCTAGCACCTCTGCTCAACACATGGTCAGCATGAAGCTCATTTAACTTTGCATCTTCCACAGCACCTAGCAGCATATTTTGTTCAAAGTGAGTGCTCAGTATACGTTTGCAGCACTAGACTAACTGAACATAGAAACAGCATGATTGCTTAATTTATTCCTACAGTTCAAAAACAAAAAATTTCCTGTTAATATCAGCTATTTCTCCTCTGAAGTCAGAACTCACTATATTCTTATATGAAATAAATGGTTCTTAAAGCATCTATCTCCAACAAAGGACCAGCTATATCTTTTATTAGAGCTCTGAAATTCACATGAGGATTTAATCAATCACAGAACGAATGTGAGAGGGCAGGAGATTTTATGTGATATAGTCACTGAAAATCTCTTTCCAAAATAATTCCCACATATCAAGCCACTTTCAGGAGATAAAATCTTAGGAAAATTATTAAAACTCCCTATCTTAATTTTCAAATTATAATACTTACCTCGAAAGGTTTTTTTGAGGGATTAAATAAGCTAATATAAATCAGAGCCCTTAAGAAACTCCTCAATCATTGGCAGACCTCGTTCTTACTTTTATTACCCACTAAACACTTTCTGAAAGACTCAGAGATAAAAATTTCAATTACATAAGAATGTAACTTTCAAAAAATTATATTTAAATGAAAATGTGCATTTTACAACAAAAGTTAAAATGATCAGGACTCCGGGAGATTATACACATAAAATTTAATATCCAAGAAGGGGCTTATAATCTAGTTGAAAATCAAATACTAAGTACATAAAACCAAGATTCATTTACTCATTTATCCATTTATCAAAAATGTACTATACTTATTACGACACAGTCCTTGGCATCAAGGAACTTACAGTCTAGTGAAAGCAGTCAAGTATACTAGCAATGATTATACAGAAATATAAAGGATGCCAGAGAGAATAGTGATACACAGTAATGTATTGTGTAAATAAGCCTTACACTAAATATTAGAAACAACTAAAAAGTTACGCTTGCAATCAACATTCCAAGTTAACTACTCTTACATTTTTTATACAGAATTATACTTCCAGTAAGGTTTTTGGTTAATAGTAGAAGATGAACGAATGTGCCCTCTGGCTGGGACATGGGCTGTAACTGATATATTGATGAAATGTAGCAGAGAAAAGCATATGAATCATTATGGAAAAAGATCTACAAGTTAACTATAAATGAGTCACTATTTCCTCCAATCCCACAATGTTTTAAAGTCAGATCAAAAATTGATGAGGGGAAAACTGAAAGTAAAAAGAAACTTGTAAATGTTTAGCTTCCATTTAATCACTCAAGAAACGAGTAATGCTTAAAGCAAGTTAAAGTGCACTATTCCCCTGTACTATTATACAAATAGATTTAAATTGTTTTCCATATTTGCAATGGTGGTTTGGAGCTGAATGCTACAAATTCACCACATTGATTCAGTAGGATACTTGGCAGATTTTAATTATAAGGATTAATAATCTCAGCACTACATTTATGGGTATTTTTTAAAGGCAGGTAAATCCACTAATTGTCTCATAATGAGAATGATATTTAATAGATAGTCTCATTTAAACTAACTTAACATTCTGAACATAAGATACCTTTCACTGCATAACATAACCAAGTTAAAAATAAGTCAATCCTGCATTTATACTTCTTTCCATATTTATTTAGGTAACCACAAGCCAGTATTAGGGGGAGGGGAGCATTTTCCCCTTTTATTTTGAAAAGCTTTGCTTTAAGCTACCTTTAGTAATTCAAGCAGAGTCCCACAACAGTACCTGTGAGACCAAATGCAAAAGCTCAATTTTTGCTTTGAGAATTTAAAGCCTTTTACAAAACTGCTAGTAAATATATCTTTTCCACCCTACCATGAATCTCACCACAACTGAGAAAAACACTGAGCTCTAGAGACACCATCAAAAGCTTAAGCTATTACATAAACTCCATGGTGCCCAGAAAACAAAAATGCTTGTATACAAAATTCAGATAAACTGTCAGAGCAGTGTCACAGTGCACAATAGCTCACTGTCAGAACCGCACCAGAAGGCGCTGTACCAGCTGTTACAGCACTTCTTGATTAACTCTCTCCAAGCCCAGTGACTGAAAACATGACTAACACAATCACCCAGCACTATTGGTATTGCTGGTTGTCAGAATGGACATTATTCTTGGCTGTGTGTGAACTACTGCTCAATAGGAAATCCTGACATCAATTACATTAATAACAACATCACTATCCATTTCACTTAGAAGCAGGAAAAAATGCTAAATAGTCTAATAAGGAATAATTAGAATAATCTGTTCCCTAAATAAAGAATGCTTTAAAGCTGATTGCTTTGAAAACACTTTAATATTAATTTTAGTAAAAATACACAAACACATGCATTTAAATCCTGTTTGAAGTTAAATCTAAAAATAATCAAACGTAATCCTTTAAAATTGGGTTTAAGATTAGTCTAGTCCACAGAAACAGCTGGTTGTGTTGACTTTTAACCTCAGAAATGAGATTAGGAATCCACTGTTCTTAAATTTAAGTAATTTCTAATTATTTTATCTGAGTCAGATAATCTGTTCTTGCTAGATCTAAAATGACATCAGATTATCATTACTGATTATCCTTCTACTATCAATAAGAAGATGGTAATTTTCGTCTTACACAGAAATGATTTATTTATTCTAAGAAAGAATAGTGGGAAAAAATTGCTGAATATTGATATGTTGTTTCCTCAAAACTTCAATCTAAATCTAAAAAAACCCAAAAAGATAGCATTTGGTGTTTGTATGTTGTCTAACAGGCCTATATTCAAACTATGTAATTACATACTTTATATAATGAAATGATATATTCCTACCAGTGTTTTCCCAAAATGCCTCCTGCTCTTTGAGTACAGGAGTATGGGAGGGAGGAAGACTTCATTGGAAAGATTAAGTTTACTGTGTTTCCTTCCCTCCCTTTCTTTCTTATGCTACCTGACAAATATATCACTTCTTTCACAGTGTAAAGAGAGATCAACAGATTCAGATTATGACAAAAACATGGCCAGGTTTGAAATTTCCTGTAGGTAGTCTTAATTTTTTCATGAAAATGAAAACAGCAAGCATGTTTTAGAAAGAAAGAAAGCAAAATCTACATTTTTTTACTTTAATTAAAATATTTACTATGTCATATAAATACTAATAATTTATTAGACTTAAAATTAAATACTAAATGCATAATAACTTTAAATAATTAAACCTTAAAGAACCTTAAATCAAAGTGGGAAGAAATGTATTCTGAAAAACCTTAAAAAATTTTTTTCTAATCCAAAAATGTGATGCTTGAAGTTCACTATGAAAGCCCATGAAAATGGAACTGGAATTTATTGTAATTATTCAGAGAAACTGGATTCAAGAGGAAGTATATTGACTACAGATTGAACTAACAAATATAATACAGTCTTTGTCCTTCTGGCTCTTAATACTTGCATTGTTTCTTTAATGTTTCACAAATGTGAAACATACATCAGACCTCTATACTACAGAGTATTCTGAGAGGGTAATGTATGTATACAGAAAGAGATGAAACTTTGGGAGAGAGCATTATTTAACAAATGTGGTGTCCACTCAGTTTTAGAAATAACACAATGTTAGAACCAATCTCCCTACGTTAAGACAATGAAATGTTCCATAGTATAACAAAAAAGAACAATTGTGCAATTTGAAAATTAATATTAACCTATTGGTAGTGTGGCATCGTCAGAACAGAACCTGATATTATGCAGCAGTCCCCCATTATCCACATGGTATACAGTCCAAGACCAAAAATGGATGACTAAAGCTTTGGATAGTACAGAACCCTATACTTACTGTTTGTTCTCACACATTCAGACACTCTACAGCTACTCTTTGGCATATCTGAATTGCCAGCATCACTACTCTTGCATTCTGGGACCATTACTAAGTAAAATAAGGGCTACCTGAACCCTGGGACACCATGACTGTTGATCTGAAAACCATAAAAAAAGGCTACTAAATGACAGACCAGCGGGCAATGTAGGTAGCGTGGGGATGCTGGACAACGAAGATTCAAGTCCAACGTGGGACGGAGTGAAGCAGGAAGGTGCAAGATTTCATGATACTCAGAATTTAAACTTAAGAATTGTCTACTTCTAAAATTTTCCATTTTGATACAGTATTTTCAGACCATGGTTGACCATGGATAGCTGAAACCACAGAAAGTGAAACTTCAGATTAGAGGGGACTGCTATAAATCCTTTAAAAACCAAAAAATATGATAAATTTAACTTTATATCCAACTCAAAGGTAAATGCTAAGAAGTTTGGAGGAGGGATTCTTAAAAGATCTTGAAGCGTTGGTTGCCAAGCCCCCCTCTCTAAGACTACTAGGGCTGCTAGGTGAAAAAGAAATTGTTACCCTCAGCTATAAACCCGTGACAGCCCCCACAAGTAACTTCTACTTGTAGCAGCAAAGCTCCCAAATGTCATTTCCAGTCATTATTCAGAAGAACTTGGGGAAATCTGAGAAATCCCATTCCAGGGGATATAAATGTATACCAATGATTTTAGTAAATTCAAAAGTGAAAATTCAAAATATGCGAGCATAATCTGGCAATTTTGACAATGACTTATGAACAGACTATGAAGTAATTGTGAATTATATATTCTAAATACAAGTCTCTTATCAGATATATGATTTGCAAATATTTTCTCCCATTCTGTGAACTGTCTTCTCACTTTCTTGATAGTGTCCTCTAAATCACAAAAGTTTACAGTTTTGATTAAGTCCAGTTTCAATTGTTTTCTTTGGTCATTTGCACTTCTGGTGTCATATTTAAGATATTAATGCCTAACCCAAGATTTATCCTTGTTTCTTCTAAGAGTTTTATAATAATTATAATTTTAGATCTTACATTTAGGCCTATGAATAACTTCAAGTTAATACATGTTCGTGGTGTGAAGTAAGGGTCTCATTTAATTCTTTTGCATGTGGATATCTAGTTGTCTAGAAGCATTTCTTGAAAAGACTTTTCCTTCCCCCACGGAATAGTCTTGGCACACTTGTTGAAAATAATTTTCCGTTAAGTATGTCTATACTTTTAGACACTCAATTCCATTTCATTTATCAGCATGTGTATCCTTATGCCAGCATCACACTTTTTTTGATTACCTTAAAGTAAATTTTGATGCATTTTTTCTTACTACACATTTCTTTCACTGAATACATTCTTACAGTCACTTAAGTTTTCATATACAATATATACATTATACATAATAATATAATAATGATCTTTAACTTACATGCTTACTTATATACAAGTAAATAGTCTCTACAAAATAAGTTTATAGTGAAAGAACTGTGCATTTTAAATTTGATAGACACTGAAAATTTGCCCTTCAAAAAGGATATACCAGTTTACACCCCCACCAATAATATATAAGGTTTATTTACCCTAAGTCTTCTATAACTCCATGTATTATCAAACTTTCAAATCATTACTCAATATTTTTCTTACTTTTAGATCTTTCCTGTTGTGTGTGCTAAATCCCATTTAGCTAATAACATACATTCAAAAGAAAGATTTAATTACAAAGAAAATGTTTCTATCAGCAACTCCACTTTTTTGGAATTTACCTTATATAATAGCTTAAAGAAGAAAAAGAGAATTTCAAAGTAATTTTATTTGTAATACAGAAAACAATAATTGCACATTAGATCCTGATCAACAGGAAAAGGTTAACTATGAAGTCTACAGGTATATAAAACTACTTTAGGTTAATTTTTAAAGGCAGAATAAAAAATTATATATACACTCTATACACTGATCATAAATAACTACCTTAAAAATTACAAAGGCTTATGAAAATGGGAATAAATGACTACGGATAACTTTCTCCTCTAATTTCTAAACTTTCTGTAACTTCTTAGAATTAAGTTCATACTTAGGGAATATGTTCATAAATATAATACTTTACATTAAAAATATACTTACTGTGATAATGCCAATTAGTTGAGTATAAAAGAGTCCTGTTATTCCAACTAACATAGTAATGCCCATAAAGGCAGCTAGTCTCATTATGGCCAATTCATGTCTAACAATGAAGAGGTCCTGTGAGAATGAAAAGAAGAAAAGTCTTAAAAACAATTTAAAAGTTACTTATATATCTGCAATAATAATCAAGAATTCAGCCATAACATTTTCCCTTATTACCTTAAAAGAAATACTCTCCCCTTCTTTTGAGTTTATTTCATTTAATCAACATATAGTTTTAAATTTCAAAAATATTTTTTAAATTCATACCAGCAACCTGAAAAATAGGATTTTACTATTCTATTGTGTCAAATACCTCAATCCAAAGGTTATATAAATTGGCCATGCTTGCTTTCTATTTATAGCAAAAAACCTCCAAAAAATCAAAACAGATGGTGTAGATTCACTGTTTCCATAAAAGTAAATTTTATTACTGCACTGCTAAAACCCTTAAAGTTCAAGTGATCGAGATACCTAGTAACTGAGTCAAAATGAAGGGGAAAAGTAAATAAAATGACAGGATCATATATATGGACAGCGCTCTTCACGCTCACTTTATTCATTCACCCATTCACTTACCCAGCCACCACTTCAGGCACTATGCTATGGAGTAGAAATGTGACATGATAATGATATGGTCCGTGCCCTCAAGAAGCATGCAGTTTATTTAGAGAGAGTCCAACTTTGCAAAACACAATGTGGTATATGCTACAGCAGGGACTCATGCCCAGAGAACTGCAGAAATATAAACGCCCAGATGGGAAGGAGAAACAGAAATGCTGTGCATGGTTCAGGGCATAAACATGAGGATCTTAAAAGTTAACCCCCAAAGTTGTGGTGAAAGGACAGGAAAACAAGGGGAAGCACTTCATTCACCTTCACTGTTACTAACCACACCTGCCAGAGGAGTGAGAGAGAATGAGAGAACAAAGACTTCTCCCAGAAACCTGCTTTGCTAAACTTTGGTTTAAAACAGCTACAGTGGAAAAAAAGTAAGAAATAAATGGAAAGGATCCCCAAAACATAACCACCCACATGTTTTTATATTTTTGATTCAGGTTATGGCTTAAAGGTATCCTGGCAGCAATACCAAAAGCAGGGAGGTCACTGAACATAATGCACTTGCTTGAAACAAAAGAATTGATGTTTTCTCTGTGTATCACAGTGATCATCCACCAGGCTCAAGCAAAAATCTGATTCCACACCCAAGTCACTCAATTAACTAGCCTGGGAAACCTTGAAATTTACCAAGACATGTAAAGTGGTGTGTAGCAGTCAAATATCAGGCAGTCACTGCAAAAGCACAGTAAAAACCGCCTGATACAGAATGCTTACAACACATAAAAATGAAAAGATAGGGCTACAAATGATTTTAAAAATTACATACAAGTTCTGCTGTCTGGAAACACAAATTTGTTCCAATTAAGCAGTAATCTGAGCATTGCAAGCATTCTGTATTTACTTATGCATGATTTTATCTGTGAAAAGCCCTAGATGAACACAAAAAACTGCAGCCAGCTAAATCAAACCATGTTGGAATACACAAACCCCCAAACATTCACTAGCGACTTCAATTTATTGTGAGCCACGCTCATCTACATCCCATTTCACGACTTACCCTCCACTTTCAGATGGCACTCCTCCCAGCACTTCACAGAAACTCACGCACTGCAACCCTCCTCATGCCCACTTCCACAAGAAAACTTCAGCTAATTTTTAAGGTAAACTGCCATGATCATTATAGATTTTATGTATTTCTTAACAATTTAACATGCATAAAACTGTGGTGCTCTTTTTATTAAGTTCTTAGCTTTTCAAGTGTCACTGAAAAGTTTTTGAGTGTTGTGCCTCCATTTTCCCATAAGCCCTTTGCTTTTCACTGCATGACTTTGCATAGTGGGGCGAATTTTAGTAATATAGAAATTGTGTTACAGTAATAAAAATACAAAATACAGTCAAATCAAATGCATCCTCTCTTCTCCCAGTAAAAAGATTGAAAAACAATTTTTTTGCCAACTCGAATTTATAAATGTTAGGGGTGAAGACTAAAATATGTACACATAATATTACATTTATTCACTTAAGTTATACATTTATAGTTAAAGGAATTTATAAAAAAACAATACTATCATTTAAGTTGAAATTGCTTTTTAACACTCTCCCATTTTCAATAAAAGTTGTACTCCAAGTTCACACCTACATAACCACAGCTTGAGTCATTCAGCACAGTTTTCCAGAGCACAACACCTTTACTTATAGCTTAGATTTTTTTAGACGTAGCACTTTTTAACCCAAAAACTGGCTTGGGAAATTTTATCCAAAATCACAAAAACCCATGTGCTAGTTAAGATCTTTACTACATAAACAGTGTTGTGGCTGAACTGTGTCTCCGGAAAACCCCTCTCAAATTGTCATTATAATTGGAGACAAGGGCCTTTAAAGAGATGACTAAGTTAAAATGAGGCCCTAGGTGAGCACTAATCCAATCTGACTGGTGTCCTGGTAAGAAGGGGAAGTTCAGAAACAGAAAGGGATACCAGGAATGCTTTAGCATAGAGGAAAGACTATGTGAGGGCACCGCACCAGGTGGCCATCTGCAAGCCAAGGAGAGGCATCGAGAGAAACCAAAACCTGCTGACATCTTGATGTTGGACTTCCAGCCTCCAGAACTGTGAGAAAATGAATTTATGTTGCTTAAGCCTCCCCATCTCTGGTATTTTGTTATGGCAGCCCTAGCAAACTAACATAATAACTGTATTTGTGTTCATTTCTTCTCACTTTTTTGATAAGAAATGTGTTTATATTCAGATAAATGCATAAAACATAGGTTTAGTCTAGAGAAAAGTGAGACCACCCTCTCAAGAATGAGAACATTTAAAACCACAGAACCTTTCCTCTGTGCCGCGCATTCCTCCCCCATCGCATTCTCTCCCTCTAAAGGTAAATATTACTGATCCCTTCTTCGCACACGTATATCTCAGTCACATATTGCAAACATCTTTCCTAGTCTGAATCTACCTTTTCACTGTCTTGATGGCATCTTTTGATAACCTCAAGTTTCTAATTTTAATGAACTCCAATTTATCGATCTTCTCCTTTAGTGTTTTTTATTTCCCATTCAACAAATCCTTCCCAACCCTGAGGTAATAAAGGCATTCTCCTATATTATCTTCTAAAGCAGGGGTGTCAAACTCATTTTCACTGGTGGTCACATCAGCCTCGTGGTTGCCTTCAAAGGGCCCAATGTAATTTTAGGGCTGTATGAATGTAACTACTCCTTAACTAGGAGCAAGGAGCTCTACAATAAGCCCTTTGAGGGACCTTGAGGCTGATGTGGCCCCCTGTGAAAATGAATTTGACAGCCCTGTTCTGAAGCCTTTAAAAACTTTATAGTTTTGCCTTTCACATTTAGGTCATTAATTCACCTGAAACTGATGTATACATCATTTTTGAGCACTGAAATACAGGGGCCTGAATTTATTTTTACTATATGGATATTCCATTGTTCGAGGATGGATTATTTAAAGAGCTGTCCTTTCCTCAGTGATCAGAGGTCAAGTATCCATACATGCATGAGTCTGATATGGGCTCTTCCTTCTGTTCTCCTGGTGTGTTTATTTATCCCTGCACCAATGACACATGCCTTAGTGACTGGCTTTGTAGTAAGCCTCTACACCTAGTTAGCCAAGTCATCCCACCTAGTTCGTTTTCAGGAATGTCTTGGTTATTCTAAATAATTTGTATTTCCATAAAATTTTTAAAATTAGAATTTGAAGTTACAATACATCCTTAGACATGCACACAAAAATAACATTATATTAAGCTTCACAATTTACCCCTATAGGTATTATACTTTTCTGCCAGAATTATTTCAAGAACTTCCTCTTTCTTGATTCTATCAGGAACAGTTTTGCTATTAATTTCTATTATATAAAACATTGTTTGTCAGCATATAGAAATAGAACTTTTTAAATACTGTATTATAGCTACACTTCTTAAACTTTCTTAAAAATCCAGAAACATCTATGGATAAATCATTCACACAACTATACAATCTAAAAGCAATGAGGGTTTTATTTCTTTCAGAAGTGATGCCATTTTTTGTTTCTCTTGCCCCACTCCACTGACATGAACCCCTAGCACTGTGTGTGAGAACGACCATTGTAGGAGATGCCGGGAGCACCCAGCGCTTGTCCCCCAGCATGGAGGAGTGTTTTGTGGGGGGTTTAAAAACTTTTTATCTTATCAAAGCAGTTTTTCTAAGTCTAGTTTGCTACAATGTAAGTAACATGAATAGATGATGAATCTTATCTGTCTTCATACATTGATACATAGTCTTCACATGTACGATTTTTTTCCCTTATCTGTTTATGTAATAAGATATACTGACTGCTTTTCTAATGTAAAAACTTTTCATTCCTAAAATAAATTCAACTTCATCAGGCTGGTTATATATAACCAGATTCAGCTTGCTAATATTTTGTCTGAGTTGTTTATCTATGTTCATAATTAGACTAGTCTATAATTTTCTTTCTCTTTTATCCTTGATAGGTTATGCATCAAGTATATGCTAGGCACATAAAATGAATTTGGGGCAGTTTTCTTGTTCTTTTAAACAGTTTGTAGCCCTGGCTGGTATGGCTTAGTGGATTGAGCACGGGCCTGTGGACCAAAGGGTCACCGGTTCCACTCCCAGTCAAGGCACGTGCCTGGGTTGTGGGCCAGGTCTCCAGTTGGGGGCGCACAAGAGGCAACCACACATCGATGTTTCTCTCCCTGTCTTTCTCTCTCCTTTCCCCTTTCTCTAAAAATAAACAAAATCTTTAAAAAGCAGAAAATACTGTAATTATTGTTACTATTACATTTGATAGAGCTAGAACTCACAGATAAATCTATAAATATTAATATTCTTTGTATAAAATGTTTTAACAGCTCATTATTATAATACTACCCGTGTTTCCAATTTCTTATTGAAGGACTTTTCTTCTCAAAGCTGTACTATGCTTATGATCAAGAAAGTCAGCAATGTAAAGATGTCAACTACCCAAACTGACATATAGGATACCATTGCAATAAAAATTCTCCACTAGTGGAGTACCTATTCTACTGGTGGAAGTTTTTTTAGTTTTACTATGTTTTGATTTGCAGAAATTGCTAAGTAAGCTGTTTCTAAATTTCATAGGAACAAACACAAAGAATAGCATACCACTCCTATAAAAAACATAAACACACACACAAGGCTCTACTGCTTGCATTCTCAATGGGGTAGTATCCCCCTCAAGACGAAAAAGTATCGCTTCTTTTTTTTTTTATTTAAAAAAATTTTTTAAAGATTTGATTTATTTATTTTTAGAGTGGGAAGGGAGAGAGATAGAGAGAGAGAGAGAGAAACATCAATGTGCGGTTGCTGGGGGTTATAGCCTCCAACCCAGGCATGTACCCTGGCTGGGAATCGAACCTGCGACACTTTGGTTCGCAGCCCGAGCTCAATCCACTGAGCTACGCCAGCCAGGGCTAAAAGATCCCTTCTTAATGAGAAAAACAAACTTAGCTGTCACAATGGTTTGTGATCACATACAAATCAGTACTCCCTGACAAAATCTTATTCCTTAGTATTTAACTTCATAGAAGGGAGGAGAGAAAATGTTTAAAAAGGCTCCTTAGTGGAGCAATGACAATGCAAACCAAAGTTAAAAACACTCCTCTACTGGATAAGATATTTATAAAACTACAGTTATGATAGTGTGATATAACCACGAGGATAAACAAATACACCAATAAGCTATAAAATAACCAGAAGCAGATACACATCCGTACACATCTATATGGATCTTGGTTGATGGAAAAGATGGAATGTCACAATGAAAGAATTATCTTCTCAATGAATGGTGCTAAATCAATTAGATACCTATCTATGCAAAAAGTAAACCCTGACTCCTACCTCATAAGAACCATAAAAATCAATTCCAGGTAGGAATATGAAAAATATAATACTTGGAAGACAATATAGGAGAATTATATTGATAACATGGGGATAAAAAAGACTTCTTAAATTGAACCAAAAAGCACTAATTCAAAAAGGAAGAGAAAAACAAGTTGGAGGACATTAAAAATAAAAACTCTTCATCAAAAAAATAAATAAATAAATAAAATTAAGAGTGAAAAGATAAGCCACAGCGTGAAAGATAGTTACAACACATAAACAAAAAAAGGCATAAATGTAAAACATCCTACAGGTAAAATGTACTTTTTCATTCTTCTTAAATCCTAGTAAATTGGATAAAATTTAAAAAGTCACTATTCATACCTAACAGCTATCACTGAATGTTTAGGATTATACATTAAATTTTGATACTGATACAAATGAAGTTTTCTTTCTAGGGGAGCAAATTTCACTGGCACCTGACTGCCAGGTGCATGAGTGAGGATAAAATTTTTGTTTTCTCTTTTGTCTGCCTTCCCATATTTCAGCAGCAAAAACTCTAGAAAAGCTGGGGGGATTCAGAAAGAAAACAAGATAGTGTATTTCCTTGCTACATTTGCCATTTAATACAGTGCTATAGTGCTTAGTAAAATATGAGTGAAACAACAAAATTTCTACCAGGGTAACACCATTTAAATTCAAAGTGACTGAGACATTCTTATAGAGAAACTGCTAAAATTTTTATGCTAAATGCTATAATATTCATAAATAATTAACTATATAAAATAAATGTAATGAGGACACATTCAACAGACCTGGTATTGCATGGCAAGGTCAACATTTGTTATAAAGTTTCTGTGTTCCATTTGTAACGAAAAGCACAGGAATATATTGATACAAAGAACTCACAATTTTTGAAAAATAGGGTGTTTTTAAACAGGCTTTTCCCCCCTACAAATATAAACTAATTATATATCTGACACTATTCCTTCCAAGGAAGGGAGGAAGGAAGGAAGGGAGGGAGGAAGGAAGGGAGGGAGGAAGGAAGGGAGGGAGGAAGGAAGGGAGGGAGGAAGGAAGGGAGACAAATTTTACCAAGGGACAATCTCCACTGGCATTTCAGGATACACGAACAAAAATGCCAAATTAACTTAGTACTAGCATTAAAAATAATTTTCATTTCATATTTATTTTAAATCCACACTATTCTTGGCTATTCTTGACTACTCTTGCCAAAAACACAGAATACTACACACATTTCAGCAATTATAGCCATTCTAAGGTGACCACAATGAATGAATGGCCTTATGTAGCTATAAAAAAATAGGTTATTGAGTAAAGCCTAAAATATTTTTTATAAATAGCAGTAAATAATAGAAGTACTCAGGATACTTCAAGATTGATTGTATAAAATATTAAGATGAATTATAAAGAGATTTACCAACATGCAAGCTATCTGCAACCAGGTCTTATTGCTATTTTTATTCTTTGTTAGCCAAAAAACTAGGCAAATAATTCTGTGGCATGGTTATATCTGACATCAAATCCCTAGCAACATTATTAGATATGAGCTAATTGGAATAACAATAATGTACCTTCATAGCTGAAAAGCTGGCTGGACTGCTAAACATTATTTATTTTCCTCTTCTGATTATTGGCAGCATGTCCTTTATTCAAATTCTCTCTCTTCCTTCCCTCCTTCTGTCACTCTCCCCATAGTATTAAATGCAGTCAGTATATTAGTTTTTGACTGTCACATAAAAGTAAGTATAAAAGAATCAATTAGAAATTATCTGAATCTATTTCACTTAAAAACAATTGAAGAGATGTAACTTCAGAAGTAAAGTGGTATGTCATAATGATTAGTCACATAATCTCCACACTAGGAGCCACAAATTATTAAAAAAAAACACACACACACACAAAACTCTCCTATTTTTGAAGGTAGGCAGTATTGCCTACATGTGACTGCCAGCAGGTATATATTTTTAAAAATATTTTTAATATACTAAAATGCCTTTACAAGATGTATTTTGATAATCTTTACATTAATCTACTAAAAATGGTCACCTGAAAAAAAGCGAAAACAACAAAGTATAAATTTGACAATCAGGAGCTTCAATGAGCTTTATCTGAAGATTAGATTTTGTGATACTTGAGCATCTTTAATGTTTTTTTTTTTTTTAATGAACATTGCTACAAAAGATGGAATAGCAGCCTGGTGGTACCGCTGAAGAAACACTGACTTAGAGAATAACAGAAACTGTCCCAAATCACACCTCTGCCTAGTGGAGCTCTTTGAATCTAGGTCACCTTATCTGTCCAGTGGGAATCTACTACTTATCCTCTATGTTTTCAACTCTTCAAAGGCTTACAAATCCAGAATAATATAAAGTAAAAATTATGAAATATATGACTAATGAAATGTTCATGAAACAACAAATGAAGAATTTCAGAAAGTATACTCTTTAAGTATAGTGATACCTTCCTTCATATTTAATTAAAAAGTTATAAAGTTCTAATATTGGTTTTGGCAAACAACTGGCATATATTAAAATGAACTACATTATTATAATTTTATAATATTCCATAAGGCAAGACATTTGCTTATAAACATTTCAAATAACTCTGTGAAAAATAATCAAATATGGACCTTAGTCAAAGAAAATTAATTTTTTTAGTATCGACCTCTTTCATTCATTAAAAATAACAAAACACTTTATAAATGACAGGTTTTTATAATTTTTTAAATGATTTTCTCCTCAATAACTAAACCAAGACATTAGTTTCAAGAGAGGTTTAAGTAAAATTTAACATTACATTGGTATTACACATGAAATGATGGTAGAACTAATTTGACATTTATCATCTGAAAAACTTCTCTAATTGTCTCAAAATGTACAATCTTTATTGAGTCTGGATTCTGTGATTCTAACTAAAAATATTTAATTTATCCCAATTATATAGACATCTATTCCTTAAAAGTTTCTGAAGTTTTTGTAGATATGAATTTTTTCTTACTCTTAATTGAGAGTTTTGAGATTTTTTAAAGTTACTATTTACAAAGAAGATTGTAATATTAATTCTTCTTAGATTTGTAGGCCTCTTATGGTATACGACAGAATGTAAATCAATATTTATAGCTTAAAAATAAGTCCTTACTTTGGGCAATGATTCATGACAAATAAATTCCTTATCTCCTATGACTCTTACTACCTCCTTCTGTCATCAAAGGATATATTAAGTATCTCCTCAAAACTTCGCAGAGTAAAAACATATAAGTCCCTAAAAATATGAGAGAGGCAGCTATTTTAAAAGTATTACGAAGAAATCTAAAAAGCATTGTTACTCTGAAAAACAGTGGGCCACTGCAAAGCGATGAAACAATTCACCATAGAAGGAACTCCCCTGAAAAGAAAAAGCTAAGAGGAGAGAGACATGGAAGGAAATCAAGGGTCCCAAACCCTTCATTTCCCAGAGTCTGTGAACAGACTGCTTTCTTTCAACTTGCTCTTTCCCATTAGCCCAACCAAAATGTACCAGTTTTCTACTAAATACAGGTTAAGTGCCATTACAACAAAGTTTAAAGGGCAATTCATTTTTTCTTTTGTTTAATGAATAAATGCTTTCATCTTAAAACAAAACAAAAGAAAAACTTGAGTTGTTAACACTTTCTTTTCCCACCTAGAGAATAACTGCTCAAGTTCAGAATTGAAAGATGTACTAGCAAAGATACTATGCTGCCATCTATCTACCCAAAAGGGTATAAAGAAAATGCAGACCAAAGCTTTCACTTCCCCTGGCTGACAGAAGAATATAGGGTCAAAGTCAATGGCATACTTTAATTGTACCATTATTGCCACAAGAAAGATACACAGTAGTAATTAATACAATCTCCAAAGATAATGAGGATCACTGGAGATCTTTATGCCATATCCCAAATAATGAAAAGAGTAACAAGGAGAGTGAATGAGATTTCTGACACTATGCCAGCTTTACAAACCAAACAAAAGAGCTACATACAGGTTTCTGGTTGTTTTAGAGAAAAATGAGACAGACACCGGGAAGGACTCAGAAAAAAAATTATAGAGCAGGACTGTTTGAAGAATATTCCAGTATAAAAATTTATTCTTTTAAATGTCAATGGTGACTTTTATACTGAAATTACTGATATTTTCTACCTTTATAATAAACACAATAAATGTCATCATCAAAAGAACTGCTATAGTAAGCACAATGTTCTATTATGTAACCTTAAAAATATTTGCTATACAGTATTACAGAACAGATCTGACCTTAAGTAAAACCAGTCATTTCAATTACTGTCCCAAGGCTTTTTTTGTCCAGCAACACCTTCTTCCTTCATCTCTTCATCTGGTTAATCTCTACCTAACTGTAAAGTCCATCACAAGTCTCATTCCCTACAGTGCAGATCTCCAACGTTACGACTACAGTACTGCTCTGCACAACTCCACAGGATACTGTTTACCCAGGCTTTGACTGTGTTGCATGCTGGAGTTGTGAAGTTGGGTACCACTGATTAGAACTATTGCGGAAGAAATTTTTAAACAAAATGTCCTTGCCAGTGATACCTATGAGGAAAGAGATTATATGAGACTAACCCTCCCAACAAGAACACTACCAAAAGCCAGATAAAATCTAATTAATTGATAAATAAACTGCTTGACTGAAGACACTGGAAAGTAGCCAAAGTAGCTAGGACTTAAAGGGCCAAGATCTCAGAGAGCAGAAATGCATTAAGGTGATCCCCACATTCTGCACTGCTTTTTACCTGAAGGTACTTGGCAATTCACAAACAGTACCTATGAAAGACTTGAGTGAAAAAGGAGGCTCGGAGCCTTCCGCAATATCACAGAGCTGGGGAAACAGTAACAAGACACAACCTATAATAAACACCTAAGTTTTTCAGCGGAGAATCCTAAAGGACTACATCATAAGAGAAAAGGCAAACTAAAACTAGTCTTTCACAAAGACAAAGCCCAATAATCATAAATCCTTACAAAATTTCAGTATGACAGAGATGCCAGCAAGGACTCAGAAAAAAAATTATAGGGCAGGAATGTTTGAAGAATATTCCAGCATAAAAATTTATTTTTTTAAATGTTAATGGTGACTTTTATACTGAAATTACTGGTATTTTCTACCTTTATAAAAAAATCATCAAAAGAACTGCTATAGTAAGCACAATGTTCTATTATGTAACCTTAGAAATATTTGCTATACAGTATTACAGAACAGATCTGACCTTAAAATCAGGTATTCCAATTACTGTCTCAAGACAATAAATGTCATCACCAAAAGAACTGCTGTATTAAGACCAATGTTCTGTAAATATTTGTTATATATACACTGCTGACTGAATCAAGATAACTTTCTTCCATTGCATGCCCAAAAAAGGGGGAATAAATAGAAAAAGAAAACCAAGCCAAAAATTAGAACAAAGAACATGGCAAAGAGCAGAAATAAATGAGAGACTAAAAAGATGGAGGGAAAATATCAAAGAAACTAAATGCTGTTTTTTTGAAAAGATAAACAAAATGGACAAACATTTAATTACTCAAACAAAATCAGAAATGAAAATGAGACCTTTCATCCAACTAAAAAGCCTCTGCACAGCAAGGGAAACCTTCAGCAAAATAAAAAGACAACCTATGAAATGGGGAAGGGGGGAAGTACTTGCAAATCATTTGTCTGATAATTGGTTAATATCCAAAATATGCAAAGTACTACAATGCAAGAGCAAAAAACTTTTTTTGATTAAAAAATGGGCAAAGACACTGAATAGTCATTCTTCCAAAGAAGTCATACAGATGGCTAGCAGGTACATGAAAATGTGCTCCATGTCAGTAATCCCCAGGGAAATGCAAATCAAAGTCATGAAGTATCACCCCACACCCATTAAAATGGCCATCATCAAAAAAACAAGAGATAAGCGCAGCCGAAATATGGAAACAACCTAGGTGCCCATCAGCAGATGATTACGTAAAAAAAGATGTGGTATATATACACAATGGAATATTATTAAGCCATAAGAACATTTGCAACATGGATATATCTTGATGACATTATACTAATTAAAATTTGCCAAAGACATATACTTCGTAGTATTATTCATATGTGGAATTTATTTCAAATTTTTTCTAAGTTCAAACTCATAGGAACAGAAAGGAAAGTAGCTGCCAGCAGCTGGGGTTGTGGGAAACACAGAGAGGTTGTTGAAAGGATAGTACAATCTTTAGCTATAAAATGAATAAGGCCTGAAGATCTAATATAAGACATGACGACCATAGTTCGTAACACTGTATTGTATAATTGAAATTAGCTAAGAGAGTAGAATTTAAATGTACTCACAAAAAAAAGAATAGATAAATTTGTAAAGTGGTAGATGTGTTAATTAACCAGGTGAAGGAATCCTTTCACAGTGTGTATGTATATCAAATCACCATAATGTACAATTTAATTATTTATATTTTTATGTCAATTATACCTCAGTAAAGCTAAAATAATTAACTAATTAACTAAATCATAAAATCAGCCAAAGAAAAGATACATTATTTCAATGAAGTTATAGTAAGACTCACAACTAACTTTACAACAGAAATAATGAAAACCATGGAACAATGGGATAACATCCTTAATAACTCCACCCTGTAATTCTATGCCAAGCAAATAAATTCTTCAAAAATTAAAAAGAAATAAAAATATTCTCAGGTGAACCCAAACTAGGAGAATTTGATACAGTAAATATGCATCAAGAGGCAAGGAAAAAAATTCCTAGAAGGAAGTCTAGAAATTTATGAAGTCATGAAGACCTAGGAAAAGCATCCATATTTAGATAACTCTAAATGAAAACTAACTTCATATAACATATGCATTATAACACATAATACATAAACAACAATAATAATGTCTTATCGTGTCTTTTAGCTCTACATTTTACACCCCACAATACCAAAAATGATGATGATAAGGAGGTATTCTATGGCAACTGCATTCAATATCTGAGCAATGACCAAAATACTAATTTCACTAAACTTCAAAAAATCAAGGAAGAATGTTTTCATCTTTGGAAAACCATTAAAAGAAGAGCAAAAAAATAAAAGCCATCAGAATGAGATAAATTGGATTTTCTAAAACTGAACATTCCAAAGCAGGCAAAAAAAGGAGAAAAATGGAAAATAACAGATGGGTCAGACAGAAAATAGTAAGATGATAGAATTAGTATCAGTTATACTAAATAAATATATACCAAGTATTCTAATCAGAAGACAAAGATTCTCACACTGGATTTTTAAAAATGAAATAGTTGCTGTCTACAAGACACAAAGACAAGACATAGCAACTGACAAAGGCTGAAAGTAAAAAGAGAAAATACTAACCAAAAGAAAGTTAATCTAGCAAACTAATAACAGAAAAAAATACTTTAATAAAAAATCATTACTACAGATAAAAAGGTATTTATAATGATACAAGAGTCAATCCATTCAATCCAGAAAGATATTAGAATTCTAAAATTGTATGCAGCTAGTAATATAGCTTCAAATTATCAATATCTAAATCAATGAAATGACTACAATTTATTTCAACAAATGTTCAGTGCCTATTGAACATTTGGTTTGCTTCAGATTCTTGGAATACTTGGAGATATATAATTATAAAATATTGCATTTTCTCCAAGCTTAGTTATGATTCTAGTCCTAGAATTTAGCTTTACTCTGGTAAACTTAAGTAGGTTAGAAACACCAATAAATAAACATTCTTTTCATGAATGTAAAAGAGTCAAACAAAATTGCCTTTTTGAAAGGTTCTCAACATACTTAACTTGATAATACATAAATCACTACATTCATTCAGAGAATATATCATAAACAAGATTAAAAGATATTAGATTCCTCAACATGATCTTAGAAATGTCATAACATAACCTCTCTGGGTTTCAAAAGTTTCACTTTCTCTACACATGAAGGTAATTATGAAAGCACCCTACTCAATACAGTAGGATACTCTATGACTTCAGCTAAGAGAACAGTTCCTGCTCAGCACTACTAGAATAACCCTGCAGGTCCCCAGACCTATTTATAACTTATTGCTTACTATTTATGGAGCTTATTTACAACCAATATGAGCGAGCTAATTATTTGATTTTTATTAGTAACCCAATTGGATAATATTTTTATGATTTTTTAAAAATTAAAAATCACCTGTATTGCTTCTACAGTTGATTGCTGTAAGGAAAATCTGGTTTAAATTTTTCAAACCCAACTTATACATATTTTTTAATATTTTCCTCCTACATTATAATCTCTTAATAAAGTTTTACTATGCTGCTATTATTCTGTCAACATCCAAAATGCATACAAATATAATATATATTTTTTAAGTATTCAAGTATTATCACCTATAGTCAGTTCTTCCACTTAAAAAATCAATTGGTAGTAATAATTTCTCCAGAGTTTCCACCTTTCATTTGGGGAGGAAATTATATTTAGTGATTTCAAATGTCTAATCCTTCAGTTGAATATTAACACTGTATTGTTGAGTATTGAAATGTTTCTAGTATATGATAAACCTCCCACTAATACTGTTAAACTGTCTGTAAAATTTTCATTAAAAAGGCCAAAGAAAAATTGTTCCTTCCATCTGATAGCTTTCATTAAAATCAAATATAACACAGATTGAATGTCTATTACACACCAGATACTTTTACATGTGTTATCTATCTCATTTAATCTCACGATTATTCACATTTTCAGAAGAAGACATTGCAATTCAGGAAGACTAAATGATGTGTCAAAGGTTATACATATAAGAAAAGCCAGGCTCTGAACCTAGGTATGTCTGTATACAAAGCTGGTCCACTACCATGGATTGTCGAATATAAAGATCTGGACAGTTAATATTTTAGGCTTTTCGGGCCATATGTCTCTGTTGTGATTACTCAACATGGCTGTTGTAGCACAGAAGCAACAGCAGATGACAGGTAAACAAATGAGAAAGTAGCTGTGTTCAGTAAAACTTCATTCACAAAAATAGGTGGAGGGTCTAATTTAACCCAACACCCACAGTTTGCCAATTCCTCCAAGATCATACAACGCATTCCCTCCTAGAGAACCTCTATTAGCTTTTCATTAACATCACTAATTTTTTTCTCTCCCACTGTTTAAAAAATTATGACCCTAATCTTACTGGGGAATTTTACTTGAATACTTTTTTTATTAGGCTCAATTATTTGAAACAGGTTACTCTTGAGGGAATATGTATAATATTTTATATAATCTAAGTATAGTACAAATTATATCAAAATTATTCTACAGATAAAATAAAACATTCCTAAAATTACAGTACTATCATGCACAAAATACCAAGTGAAAATGTTAAACATTGACATTTAAGTTCTACATATTGAACTTTTTCAGTTACTAGTAACTAATTTTAATTGATTGAGCTATATTTAATAAGCATAATCACAGCCCAGAAACAACAGCAAAT